>NW_026721278.1:0-9224 GCF_029784015.1 Lycium ferocissimum
TATTCTTGGACACTGGATGGTTAATGTCCTTGATTTCCATAAGCTATTTCATATTATCTTGATACGTGTCTATGATTCACGAAGTTACATTTGATATAATCCATAGTGACATTCGAAGGGTACTTGACATTTATGTAGTCGTCTTTGATACTCAAGTGTTAGTTCATTCTACTTATTCTATTGAGTCTCGGATGATGATTTAGTTTGCATATGGTTGCTCAGCTCACTACGCTTAAATCGTCATCTTTGTTATTATATCTTTCACGAGTCCCGGTAGGGGTATGTTTTCGTGCACGGTTTCCTTTGCGTTGTTCACCGAGTCCCTCGCTAGAGGGCGAGATTACGTATATATATATATATATATATATATATGTATATGATGATATGATGATGTGATGATGGCACCGAGTCCCATGATGGGCCGGGCATGGTATACATGTATACGACTTATTCACCGAGTCCGTAATGGGTTGGATATGGTATATGATATAGCTATGCATGATTTTCATTTCATAAGGCACAGGTACAGTGTTTTCTTGATTGTTATACTTGTCTCCTGTAATCTCTATTTCAGTCATGATCCTCTTTATTGTATTTCATGCTTTATATACTCAGTACATATCTCGTACGACCTTTCTTCGAGGGGGTTTTAAATGCCCGCAGGTACATATACTCGATTTGGTGATCCTCCAGCCTAGGATTTCTACTCAGCTGTTTGGAGAGCTCCATTGTTCCGGAACCTAGCTTATTTTGGTACAAATCTTTTGATGTAGACTTATGTTTATCCAGGGGTACGGTGGGGCCCTGTCCGCATATTTCACTATTGATACTCTTGGGGTACGTAGACATATGTGTGGGTTGTATATAGGTGTTGTTCAGCTGTGTCAATATGACTTATTTTGGGATATTCCCGTACGTAGTGGCAGCCTTGTCAGCTTGCGTATTGTGTATGTATTGATTAGTTGTGACTCCTTAGGAGACAGGTTATTATGATATATGACGTTCTGAGATAACGTCTTGTTTTTGCAAGCTTCCATATTGTCCTTAGTTTCAGTTTGACTATATCTAACAGGTACGTATACGAGTGTCTAGCTCGGGCACTAGTCATGGCCCATGGGGTTGTGTCGTGACAGTGATATCCATCTTTATTATGGAATTGGTATTTATGCCTGATTGATTTAAAGCACAATTGAAACTAGGATTTTGAAACGGCTCTGTAAACTTTTTAACAAATCGCATTAAGAATCACAAAGTGGAATAACTGTTTTTATACTATCTTTTCAGAACTGATTTCTTTATGTATTATTATATTTTATTTTCATATTACCTATTGTCCCCGAGGCACTCACTGAGTACGAAGTACTCAGGCATACCATTGTTGTTTTTGATGGTATGTTAGGTATCGGAAAAAACGGAGTTCTTAACAACGGGCGCTTAGGAAGGACTTGTTGTTGCTGCTGATTTGGTGAGCCCACACGTTCATTCGTGGGACACCCTATTTATTTGTTTATTCATTATTAGTTTTATTTTGGGCTGCGTCCGAATGAGTTAAATTATTATTCCTTTATGTTAGAAGCTCCATAGTATACGTTCTTGTCGGTAGTTTTTGAGTTATCGTTTAACTCTCGGGCACGTTATTACGTTTGACTAAGTATTGGATGAATAAAGACTTCTGCTGATTTAATTCATATATTCATGATGTGTTACATTTATTTTATAAATTATTGGAGGCGAATGTTGAACCTGGCGGGTTCAAGTGTTATTGTTGCATTGTTTAGGTTCTTCTGAGGTTGTTCATGACGTCGGATGCAGGTCACGTCTAGGGTGGGTTTTGGGGCGTGACATTGAGGTTGATCAAGCATAAATTGATGTCATTGGAAAGCTTCCTCCACCTATCTTTTTGAAAGGAGTCCAAAGTTTCTTAGGGCATGTCAGTTTTTATCAGTGTTTTATTAAGGATTTCTCCAAAAATTGTGAACTCCTTGTGCAAGCTTATTGAAAAAGAGGCTAAGTTTGAGTTTGATGAGAAATGTGTGAAGGCGTTTGAAGATTTGAAGAAGCGCCTTACTTGGGCGCCTATATTGCCTTACCAGATTGGTCACACCCATTCAAGTTGATGTGTGATGCGAGTAGTTTTGCTATTGGTATTGTGCTTGACCAAAGACATGATAGGGTCATGCACCTGATTTATTATGCCATTAGAACACTCAATACGACACAGAAGAATTATATTGTTACTGAACAAGAGTTGCTTGCTATAGTTTTTACATTCGAGAAATTCAGGGCCTGTCTGTTGGGGTCCTAGAAAGTGGTATACACCGATCATGCAGCGTTGAGGTATCTCATGGCGAAGAAAGATGCAAAGACATGACGGATTAGATGGGTCCTTTTGTTGCAAGAATTTGACTTTGAGGTGAAAGATCATAAAGGATGGAAAATCGGTAGCGAGATCATCTCTCACGGCTCGTAAGCAGGGGAGATCGTCAGAGGATCTTGATATAGATGATGCATTCCCAGATGAGAGGGTTCTAGTGGTGTATTCTGAGATAGCACCATGGTATGCAGATATCACCAACTTTTTGGTGACAGGTGTTATTCCAGATGAAATCAAAGCATATCAGAAGAAGAAATTCTTGAGGGACTCTCGTCAGTATTACTGGGATTAGCCATATTTATTCCAGACATGCGCTGATAATATCATTAGGCGGTGTGTCCTGGAGTCTGAAGTGATGGATATTCTGAAGGCTTGCCATGACTCTGCTGTTGGGGGTCATCATAGTTGAAACCGGACTCCAGCAAAAAGTGCTTGGGTACTACTGGCCAGCACTTTATCATGATGCTAACTTGATAGTGAAATCTTGTGATGAATGCCAATGACAAGGGGCTATCTGGAAGAAGCATGAGATGCCTATGAACTATGTTATGGAAGTTGAACTCTTTGATGTATGGGGTATCGACTTCATGGGGACCTTTGTGAGTTCTAGTGGTATGAAATACATTATGGTGGCTATGGATTATGTCTCGAAGTGGGTAGAAGTAGTGGCTATACCTAATAATGAAGGGAAGAGTGTTGTTAACTCTATCAAGAAGAACATATTCACCTGATTTGGCACCCCACGAGCTATTATTAGTGATGGCAGTATGCACTTCTGCAATAAGGCATTTGTAACACTTCTTGAAAAATATAGTGTTTATCATCGGGTGGCCACTCCTTATCATCCGCAAACTAGTGCCCAGGTGAAAGTCTCCAATCGAGGCATACAAACAGAACCGAGTGGGCCAAGACGATCAATGTAAGCAGAACTGACTAGGCTAGGAAACTTGATGATGCTTTTTGGGCATACAAAACTACATTTAAAATGCCCACTGGGACTTCTCCTTATAAGCTGGTTTTTGGCAAGGCGTGCCATCTGCCGGTCAAATCGAACATAAAGCCTTGTGGGCTTTGAAGAAGTTAAACATAGACTGGAAAGAAACAACCAAGCTGGGGTTGTTTTAGATGACTGAAATAGATGAATTCCAATACCATGCCTATGAAAGTGTGCATCTGTACAAGGAGAAGATAAAGGACAATCATGATGTCAAGATCCTCAAGCGGGACTTTTAGAAGGGTGATTCTGTTCTGCTGTATAATTCAAGGCTGAAGCTATTTCTGGGCAAGTTGAAATCTCGGTGGTCCAGACCTTTCGAACTGGCGAGTGTTTCACCTAATGGCTCTGTTACACCTTGGGAAATTTTGCGTTATTGCATCATAACTAAACTAACGTAAGTTCAAAGTGGATATGAAGTCCTTACAAGGTTAAGGAGGGTATCTAATAATTTGAATTATGTACCTTAAGGTTTTGGAGTGAAACGAATCGGCGGAAGTAAGTTCATTGAAAGATTTGAATTGGAGTCATGTTTTGGGTAGATTTTTTATCATTTGTGTTATACATTGCATAGCATCACCTTGAGAAGAATATATAGGGCTCCTTTGATGGTTAATGAAGTTTTATACAAGTTCCAAGAATGTTTCATAAGGATTAGAGGTCAAACGAATCGAAAAGAATGCATTTTTGCGAAAATCGAAAAATTTGGGCAATATACGGCCGCATAATCAATATGTTGTGCAGTATATTGGCTGTAAACTTGCCATTTTGACTGTGCCTACTGCCTAACATCACCCCCATGTTTTGGAGGGAATATGCGGCTGCATACTGAGTATGTCGTGCCGCATACTCTCTGCAACATGGTGCGGTGGAGCGATTTTCAACCCTTTTTAAACCCCAACGGATCCCATTTTTCACATTCACTTTCCACACCCTTCTCTCCACATTATAAAATAGTTCTTGAAGATTCTCCAATATTCCAAAACCTTTCACACTATCAAAAGAAAAGATCAAACATCAAAACCTCAAGATAATCCATGGAAGATGATTGTTCTTGCTTCTCTTCAAGGTTGTGATGAACTTGGTCCTGGAAGAAGTTAAGCTAAATGAAGGTCTTCTATTATAAGGTATGCTTTTCATCGTATTTATATGATTGAGTGGGTTTAAAGGTTTAGTAACTCTTGGAGAGGGAAGAATCATAGTAGAGAAATCATAAAGTGTTGAATTGAAGTTGATGACTATACGGTGAACTTGAAAGGAGATTTTGGATTAATTTGAGATTAAATTGAATACAATTCTTTGATTATGGTATTTTCTATGTTGTTATGGTTGATTGGGAGTTGTTTTGGAAATTGGTGGAAGTAGAAAAAATAGGGGAAGTGCTGCCCAAATTTCGCTAGCTCATTAGTTACTCTAGTTTGAACTTATGAGTGTTTTCAAGACTTAACTCTAAAACGAATTCTCTTGAATATAGATCTGCAAGCTTGGGAGGAGAATGTTAAGTAGTTAAAGAGACGTAAAGGTATGTTAAGGCTAACCCTTTTTTTCTTAAGGCATGGTTCCTTCGTCATGAACCTATACATGATATCCATAATTGCCCTATTCCTAGAAATGCTAGAAGCTCATAATTCTCAAGGTTCTTATGATATTGTTGATAAATGTTCTCTATGATGATAATGATAATGATGATGATGATTATGATTCTATTTCTAAAGATACCAAAGCTTATAGCTCTTGATGTTCTCATGATATTATTGAGCTTGTTCCATGATTATTGATTTTATTTATTGTTGTTGATCTCATCTTATGGTAGTAGTTCTTTCAAGGTGAGATATAGCGATGATGATGATTCCCTAATAGAAATTGGAGGTTTACCAAACTTACATCACTCCGATTGAGTTATAACGTTTTATTTGGTCTCTCATGCATGCTTTTATATATATGTATGTATTTTCTCCCACTGAACCGTGCTATAGTTGGCCGGGTACGGCACGTGGATGTGCACACCACTACAGTGGGTATATTATAATGATACCCCAGACACGGGATGATATGATATATGGATCGGGCTGCACGTTCCGCAGCACTAATATTTATATTATATATGTATGTATCAAAATGTTTTTTTTAAAAAGGCTAGGCATGCATGATATCCGCCTCAAGAGGCAGTCAGATGTATAGGTTATTTCATGCTTTCTCATATCCTTATTATGTTGTTTTTCATGCCTTACATACTCAGTAGATTATTCGTACTGCAGTCCTTTTTCTTATGGACACTGCGTTCATGCCCGCACGTAGACAAGAGACGAATCCGTGATCCTGGTGTGCTTCATCAGCGATTGCACAGGAGCGCTCCATTTGCTTTGGAGCTGCAGTCTAGTGGTATTATCCTTTTGTGTACATATTTGGACACGACGGGGTCCTGTCCTGTCCTTATGGTTCCAGGCACTTCATGTAGAGACTCGTAGATAGATGTATAAAGTTAGAAGCTCTATAACCCTACCTGTTCATATTTGTATATCATTTTTTGGCAGGCTTGTCGGCTTGTACATATGGGCATAGTTGATGATGTTTATATAGACGTGGATATATTTAAATTTTGTCTCTTCAGTTTGTGGTAATTAAGAGTTAACCATATGACCCACCTAGACATGATTATGAGAAGTATGCTAAAAAGTACTCGATAAGTTAGCTCCGAGTGCCCGTCATGGCCCTCCGGTTGGGTCGTGACAAAAGTTGTATCAGGGCAGTTCATCATAGGATGTGTCTATGACCCGTGTCCTGTAGAGTCTTGTTTATGGGTGTGAAGCGCTACACTTATAAACAGGAGGCTGCGGGGCATTTAGGAATGATTGACCTTTCTTTCTCCTCTTAGATTGTGCGATAGAACCATGTTATATGAGTTCCCTTTTTTCCTATTTGTGTGTTATGATTTTAGCGATGCCTGTGAAGAGAAAAAGTTTATAACGGCCCGAAGGGCAAGTCGGTGGAAAGGTAGGAGGGTGAGCGGTGCATCGCCTATAGATATAGAGGAGGGCGAGTCCCAGAATGCGGTTTCATCTCGATCCTCTCACACTCTGCCCGCTCTAAAGAAGTAGAGAGGATCCTCAGCTCCAGCTCCAGCGCCCCCAATTCCTCCACCGGATGCCTCAGGCCAGGAGATGAGAAAGGCTATTCAGTTGCTGACCCAATTAGTAGCCACACAGGCACAACGGCAGGGTACGAGTCATGGTGATAGAGTTGTCAGCGCCAGAGTTTGTGATTTCATCAATTTAGACCCTCCAGAATTCTTTGGGTCAAAACAAGATGAGGACTCGTAGAATTTCATAGATGAGACGTTGAGGACATTGCGGGTAATGCATGTTTCAGATATTGAGTGGGTAGATCTGGCCTCTTATAGATTGTGAGATGTGGTCGAGCCATTGGTATAGATACCCGGTGGCTTTTCAGGGGCAAATGCACCTCCATATGATAAGAGTTTGTTGATGCTTTTCTCCATAACACTATTTCTCCCCGCAGGTTTGACGGGCTAGAGCTGATAGGTTCCTGAACCTTAGACAGGGAAACATGAGTGCTCGGGAATATAGCCTTCGCTTTAATTCTTTGGCTAGGTATGCTCCAGCTATGGTAGCTCATATAGGAGATCGAGTCCACCTATTTGTGAATGGTTTGGGGCCACATTTGATTGATGATTATTTGACGGCCTCAATTCAGGAAGGTATGGATATGGCTTGGATTTAGGCCCATGCCCAGAATCTGGAAGAGCGACAGCAATAGCGATTTAGTGAGCGTGAGTATAATAGGGGTTGTAGTAAGAGAGCCAGATCCTCAGGTGCTATTAGTGAGTTTAGAGGGAGTCACAGGCAGCATTATTCTAGGCACTCGGGCCATTCAATGCCAGTGCACCTCCGCGATTTGCAGGCAATACATTTGATAGACCTATTTATTTTGGATCGAGTCAGAGTTCCAGAGCCTTGGGTTCCAAGTATAAAGGTGACTCAAGTCATGTGAGGCCACCTTTACCACGATGTACTCAATATGGTAAGTTGCATACTGGACAGCGCCTTTTAGGTATGGATGCTTATTATGCCTGTGACCAGACAGACCATACGATGCGCGACTGTCCATCGAGAGGTAGTAGAGGTATGGTTTAGCCCATGAGATCAGCAGCTAGTTCGTCATCATCTATACGCCTGCAGGGCGAAGGCTCATGTATACATCGGTAGCGCAGGTGGTAGGGGTAGGGGGAGCATCTAGTTCGAGCGGTCCTCGAATCGTATTTATGCACTAGGCCGGGCAACGGGATCGGTCTTCTGCGGTGCAGTTGGAGACATATTATCAGTATCTTCTCATGATGGGTATGCATTGATTGATCTAGGTTCTACATTGTCTTATGTTACTCCTTATATTGCCAGTCGGTTTGGGTTAAAAGATAAGTCAATTAAACCTTTCGAAGTATCTACACCCGTTAGTGATCCAGTGATAGCCAGACGGGTATACAGAAATTGTGTGGTTATAGTCTGTGATTGTCATACTATGGCAGACTTAATTGATTTAAATATGGTAGACTTTGATGTTATTATGGGTATGGACTGGTTGGCTTCTTTTTATGCCAATGCCGATTCCTTCGGACAAAATGGTTCGTATCAGGTTTTCGGGAGAACCGAGTTCTAGAAAGGAAGGGTAATACAAAGACACCTTTAAGAGATAGGTTTATTTCCTATCTCAAGGCAAGGAAGATGATTACTAAAGGTTGTATTTACCATTTAGCCCGGGTTCAAGATACAGAAGCAAAGTCGTCGACCCTTCAGTCTGTTCCAGTAGTTAATGAATTTTTGAATGTATTCCGACGACGAGCTTCTAGGCCTTCCACGAACGGGGAGATTGATTTCGCTATTTATGTGTTTCCGGATACTAAGCCAATATCTATTCCTCCTTATAGAATGGCTCTGCCAGAATTGAAGGAGTTAATGGGAGCAAATGAAGGATTTACTTCGAGCAATGCTTTATTAGGCCTAGCTCGCCACCGCAGTGGGCTGTGTTTGTAAGAAAGAAAGATGGTTCCTTGCGAATGTGTATCGATTACAGATAGCTAAATAAGGTGACGATAAAGAACAAGTATCCACTTCCAAGGATTGATGATTTATTTGATCAATTACAGGGTGCCAAATGGTTCTCAAAGATAGATTTGAGATCAGGGTTCCACCAGGTGAGAGTTAGAGAGAATGATATTCCGAAGACAGCCTTTAGAACTTGATATGGTCATTTTGAGTTTCGAGTAATGTCGTTCGGGTTGACTAATTGGTACACCTCGCACTTTTAGAGCATGATTATGCCACGTACTTCACCGTATTAATGGAGTATCAGAGACGTTCCATGAAGTTTTGAAAGGCACAAGCCATGCGAAGAACGTAACAATAAAGATGCATTATTACGATCTCGTAAGTCGTAATCGGGAAGGACAACCTTGGAACCAAAGAAAATGACTATTATCAAGTATGATCAATGATAAATATCACGTATGGAGAGTTTCGGAAGATTCTGGGACCAAGTAAAGCGAAGAAAATAAGTTTGTCGAAAATTTGGAAAAAAGGTTGGCAGAATTGTGGACAGAATTTTGGGTCAACTTTCGAGGGGTATATCTTCGGGTATATAAGGAGTTTTAAGGTGTTTCAAAATCCTAAAATGAATTTCTTTGAGTCTAGTTTCCAACACAACAAACCTTTTGTCAATGAGACATCGAAGCAGGGAGTTATGGACGTTACAAGTTAGGCGGTGATGCCGGGTGCTACGGTTGCCCCGACCCACACGCACCTATAAGTACCCCTCAACCTTCCATAACTTTCTATAATTTTC
>NW_026721279.1:0-8867 GCF_029784015.1 Lycium ferocissimum
AATTTAATTTTTTAGGCTTTTGAAACACCTTAAAACTCCTCATATACTGGAGATATGCCTCCTACAATATAGGCTAAATCGGGTCCAAGTTTTACTGAAGTGTTCTTAGATTCATTTCGTTTAACTTCTAATCCTCTTCCAACCTCATGTAACCTCTTATACATACATATACACAGTCATTTACATCATAACAATTCATATACATGTCTCAAAGGGTCCATTAGAATCACAATAACCATAAGTAGAACTCACAAAGCTTCGGCCAAGCTCCGATCGAAAAAGTATATTCCTATCTTTTGTCCATCTTCTATATCATTACTAATAATCTCAAATACTTTAAAAGGTCACTCACATTACCTCATATACGTACTCATAACGCGATTTCAAATCCTTTAGGTTACCGAGGTCACCTCGAGATACTTAAGACAACCATATTTATAACGATATTCTTACTAACTCGATTAACTTTCCTTGAACCTTCTTAACTCATTCTTTCTTGTTTTAATACAAGTAGCAAGGATTATTATGGATGTGACATTCTCCCCTCCTTTAGAACATTCGTCCTCGCATGTCAAATGAGGACTAAAACTCGTCAATTAAATAACCGAATCACCCGTTATCGCGGTATAGACGAAGATTTGACCACGAAAAGGGTGTTTTAGGAATAATTATGCCTAAAAGTGCTAAACGACCAAATGGGTCGTTACATAAAGGTATAGACTTTTCTATTAATTTTGAGGCTTCTTCTTGAGCTAAGGTTGGTCTACCATGAAAGAGTGATTTCTTTTAGTTCTTCTCTTGTCTTTTTTAATTCTTTAATATCACTAGTTAAGACTTCTACATTTGCGTTATTTTAGAGACTATTTGAGTTGTCTTTAGTTCTATCTCTTTTGGTTTTTCTATAATAAATTTAACTAACTTTTCTATTTCCGTCTTTGTAGGTAATTTTCTAGATTAAATTTGTTAACTAGAGTCTGGATTTTCTCTTCTAATTCTAATTCTTGTGTTTTTAAGTAATCGAGATTTTGTTCTACTTTTACGAAAGTTTTCTTTGCTGTAGTGGGATGCTTCTACTCTGTGTAATATTCTATTAGTGTTTTTATTATTTTCTTGTATTTTTTCACTAAAATATATGACTAAATCTACTAATGTGTTCTTGTTTATCTTCATTATGTAATATATGGTCTCAGATTCTTTTGAAATTACGGCACTTTATAATACTATGATCTTTTAATGCTCTATATTTCTTTTCGGGTATATTCTTAAGTCTAAGTATTCTAGATTTTTTAATGTATCTATTTTTCTAGCTTTATTTATTATCCTAACGAAATCTTTATTTTACAAACTTTTTTCAGGTACTTTATTCTAGTTGTATATCTTTCTATATCTTCTCTTATACCCTGTAATTCCCACGTTATAGTAGAGATTGTTTCTTCGTTAATCTGACTTTGTAAGAGTCTATTGTTTATTAGTGATGATAATGTTTCTGAATTTATTATTTCTAAATATGCACTTAACGCCTTTTCTACTTGTCTATATTCATCGTCGTTTCTCTATATCTCTATATAAATACCAATGATCGATAGTTATTTGACTAACAAAGGGTAGTGTTCTCATATAATTAATACGGTCTAAATTGCTTGTGGTTCTTTGAGGTCTTTCTAGATTTTATATATCCTAGATTCCTAGTAACTTATATTCTAATCCTTATATTATATCTATTAATTTTTGTAGTCTTAACTGGTTTTCTTCGGTACTACTTAATTTAATATATTCTGGGTATAGATTGTTTAATTCTTGTTTGACTTTTAAATAATGATCTTGCATCTATTAACCTAAAGGCATAAAGTTTACTTGTTGTTCTAGTTTGTCTAATATAGTCTTAGGTTCTAAATATAGCGTCGTTGGTAAAATGAACTTCCCAAAGGAGATTATTTCGAAAACTTAATAATGTCGTATTATGATTTAATTCTTCTCTATAAGCTGTGTCTAAATAGTTAATGTGTTCGGTAAGGAATTTTCTTGAGCTTCTAAGGTTTTCTAGTCTTTTTCTAGTAATATAGATCATGCGATGGTGAAAACTTATATGTTTAGCAAAACGGTGTTGTCTCATTAACTCTTGTCTAATAGTAGATATTTGGTGCTTCCTTTCTTCTCCCCAGCGGAAAAAAGGTCTTTTAAATATAATTTTAGATAAGTCTAAGATTCCAAAAATCTTCTCGTTCCGATACCAAATTTAGACACGTAAATATATATATATATATATATATATATATATATATATATATATATATATATATATATATATATATATATATATATATGTATGTATGTGTGTGTGTGTGTGTGAAAAGCAAAATAAAAAATCGATGATCAAAAGTAGTGGAGGCAATAGTCTTTCGCTAGTAGAAGACCATAAAAACTTATAAGATTCATTGAACAAAAACGGCTAGAGACATTTTTAGAGAAAAAGAGAGCTTTATTAAAAGTAAGTATTTAATAAACGAATACCTATCAAATGAGCAAACCATACAATTTTACCAATAAAATACAATTCTTATTGGTATCGAAATAAAGATTTTGGAACGTACAAAGAAATGCTTTAATCAAATTAGAGAAGACCTTTTAACTGCTCAGAAGAAAAATTTTAAAATGATTATTATTAGACAAGAGTTAATGAGACAACAGCTTTTTGCTAAACATTATAAGTTTTTCACCAAGAGAGATACATGGATCTATAGTTACAAAATAGAAAAAGACAATAGGAAACCTATATAATGCTCAAAGTTTCTTACCGAACACATTAACTATTTAGATATAGCTTATAGAAGTGATATTCATTATGTTTTTATATTTTCTTTGACTTTAAATAATGATTTGAAAATAATCTCTTTGGATAAAGTTCATTTTACCGACGGTAGCTATATTTTTTCAATAGAGAAAAGTTCAAAGACTATATTGCAAAAAAGAACAACAAGAAAGCTTTTAAAGAGACTTTGCCTTTAAACAAAAGCTAATAGACACACTATGCTAGAGGATCATTATTTAAAAGTCACAATAAGAACTAAACAATCTATACCAAGGTGATATATTAAATTAAGTAGTACCAAGAAAACCATTTAAGACTACAAGAAAAATAGATATAATATAAGGATTAGAATATAAGTTACTTAGGATATATAAAATCTAGAAAGACCTGGATGAGAAGTGCACCCCAATGAATGCATTTAGATTGTATTAATTAATGAAAACACTACCTTGTTAGACAAATAGCTATCGATCATTGGTTTTATATAGAGATATAGATAAGACGAGAATATAGACAAGTAGAAAAAGCGTTAAGTGCATATTTAGAAATAATAAATTCGAAACATTATCATCACTAATAAACAATAGACTCACACAAAGTCGGATTAACGAAGAAAAAATCTCTCGCTATAACGTTGGAATTACGGGTATAAGAGAAGATATAGAAAGATATACAACTAGTATAGAGTACCGAAAAAAGTTTGTAAAATAAAGATTAGTTGGATAATAGATAAAGCTAGAAAAATAGATACATTAAAAAAAGCTAGAATACTTAGACTTAAGAATATACCAGAAAGAAATATAGAGCATTAAAAGATCATAGTATTATAAAGTGTAATTTCAGTAACGGAGACCATATATTACATAGTGAAGATAAACAGTTTAATACATTAGTATATTTAGTCATAAATTTTAGCGAAAAAATACAAGAAAATAATAAAAACACTAATAGAATATTAGAGGTGGTAGAAGCATCCCAGACTAAGCAAAAAAAACTTTCGAAAAAGTAGAACAAAATCTCGATTACTTAAAAACACAAAAAATTAGAATTAGAAAAGAAAGTCCGAGGACTCTAGTTAACAAATTTAATCTAGAAAAAATTACCTACAAAGACGGAAATAGAAAAATTAGTTAAAGTTATTACGAAAAACCAAAAGAGATGAACTAAAGACTACCCAAATAGTCTCTAAAATAACACAACAAAGAAGTCTTTAACTAGTGATATTAAAAAATTAAAAAAGACAAGAGAAGAACTAAAAAAATCACCCTTTCATGAGTAGACCAACCTTAGCTCGAAGAAGCCCTCAAATTAATAGAAAAGTCTATGCATCACGTTACATCGGTAAAAGATTATATACCTAACACGCTAAATCGGATCAAATAGCACTATAACAAAATATTACTATAATTTCACTAATATTAGAAATAATCGAGAAAATAGAACTAATAATAACAAGGTTAGAAGTAATAAGTGAGCGCGTTTGTGAACGAAAAGATAAAAATAAAGAGCCCTCTAAAGAAGTTGAAGAATTAATAGACCAATTAAAAAAGGTAGAAATAACACCTCAAAAAGAAAAAGTTAAAATAACTAGAAAACGCGAAAATGAATGTGTTATTTAGATCAAGAAATGAAGGAGAAACGAAAAGGCAAGCAAAGACCAAGAGTAAGTTTTCAGACAATAGAATAAGTAATAATTTTTTATCAAGAATTTTAAGTAGAAGAACACCGGAAAAACAACCAACGGTTAAGTGAGGTAGTAGATATAGGCCAGGGCATGTCTGATTTTCCAACAAAATCAACTAAAACCTTAAATCAAAGAGGCTTTATACAACATGGGAGTTTTCAAGAACAGCACGGTTATATAGACATTGAGAAGAGCAATTGTCGGCCATAGGAACTAAAGTTACTACTACAAATTTAATAAATCCGGAAAGCTTTAAGACAAATAAAAAATGTTGGAAGGACGCTAATGCGTATGGGATTAATAGTAATAGGATTAAAAGGATTAACTAGAAAAAAAGAATTTAGGAACTAAAGTCTTAATAGTAATTTACGATGATAAGTAATTGAGATATGAAGAAGTCAATAATCGGAATAACGAGAGGTAGATATGACAAATAATGGAGGAATTTTTTATATTAGTCCAGACTTTATAATGAATTTAGCAGAATTCGGAAAACATATAAAAATAGGAATACAGACTAAAGGATACGAAGAAATGTGTAATGGTAATAATTTATTAATGTGCATGGCGCAATATATATATATATATATATATATATATATATAAAGTGTAATGCAAGACCGACCTCAGAAGGGATATCATATGAAGAGTCGAAGTGACCTATCGTCGTTACCCTCCGACTATCGTTATTGTCGCTACGTTCTTTACCTTTAAATTCGAGAGACAACAACATGGAGAACATGTAAGATACTTGGTATGAGTTACACATGAAGCAGAGTTCAACTCGTTCGGATGGTATATGATCAATCCCAGTTTAGCGGAAACATTCCAATTCGGTGGCCCAAAGAGATATGGAAGCATGAAAGGCGTTTGATGCAATCATATATGAAATAAAGATTAGTCCATCACAAGGAAGCGTGTTCATCTCATGTTTAGTGGAAACTTATATCAATGGAATGTCCGTCATCTTTAAGTGATGGACAAGAAAGATAAGGAATGGGAATGCACTTCTAATACAAGCTATTTCGAGAGAAGAGGTAAACTTAACCATTTTCGGGATACGACGAGAAGCTCAAGTTTTATGAAAACGTTTCAATCAATAACCAAAGAAACATGGAAATATGGACAGTTGATGCTTTAATATAAGTCATGTATGAAGTAGAGGGAAATTATATAAGTATAAGAATATGATTGACTTATGTTTTCACGGAATGAATGTATCAATGAAACGTTCATCAAGTTCTAGTCATGCCACAAAAGAAAAGAGAAAGCCCTACATACCTCGTCGATAGAGTTTTATATGTTTCCCGAGTCCTCGAACGCCTTACGAACGATTTCCTACATAATACGGGCTATTCAAGATCAAAACCAAGGTCATAGCTTATAGAAATCTTCATTTAGACATTTAATAGAGCAAGCTCAAAGCGGGCATGAATTTATAGGCCCTTTTTGTGGCGTAATTTTCATAAAAGCATACCAAATTCTACTTTTCTAATTCTCCTCTTCAATATAATCCCATCCATATCACCACAACTCAAACAACATGACAAAACCATATAAAACAGCCCCGTGAAAATAAGCTAAGTTCATGAAAGTTTCACAAGATATAGAAGAGCTTGTTGTGGGGTTTTCACCAATTTACATGATCAATGACTTGTAGAAGTTCAAAGAGATCAAAAGGAAGTTAAAATATATCTTAGATCATGAAAATCACTTCCAAACCCCAAGTTACTTCCAAAGCAAGGTTTTCCTCGAAAGGTGAAATAGTAAAGAAACCACCGATTTCGAAGTTGCCATGTTGTTCTTAATGTTAAAGTTGATGGATTTGCTCTTTGTTTAGATTGAGATTGATGGAGGATTAATTGGAGAGGGTTTGAGGGATTTCCAGGTCGTGGATGGTGAAAAAAATGAAAAACAATCCGTGCACTAAAGTGAGCAGCCACCGACCTTGCTCGCTGTTCCAGCAGGAGTTTCGTCCTTGGACGAAAATGTGAATATCTCTCTACTCCGATGTCGTATCGATGAACGGTAAAATGCATTGGAAACCAGACTCGTAGACCTTCGATTTGATGGGAGCATCACTCCGTAACTCCAAGAAGATTGAGAGAAAAGCTCTTTGACATTTTATAGAATTTCGGTGAAATTTACAAACGTAACTTGCGACGACCTTTGTCGACTTTCGTATCACAACTCGTTTGACTTCAAAACCTAACATACGACTATCATACGATTCAAATACTTCATATCATTACTTTCTTAGCATGTGAAGCACTCACATCTTACCCAAAAGTACAAGTTATCGTATTCCCAACTTGCGGAAGACTTTTGAAACTCATCCTTCTTTGATTAATTCACCCTCCAAACCTTCACCCACTTACTAATCTTATTTATAGACCCTTATAATCATTTATATTAATAAGTTCAATCCGCTAACCTCAAGATAATTTCTTTTTGAACTTGCATCGACTAACTCATAATGCGAGTTTGACATACGAAAATTCGATGTGTAACAAATTCAAACAAAGTTTTCAATTTCAGATTTAAGTGCTTTTTAAAAAAATTGAACTCACTAAGAGGGAATACACGTGCAACACGCGCGACACAAGGCTTGTACGACCAAAATCATACACATTTTTCCATCAAATGCAACTTCAAGTAGGGGTGAGCGTTCGGTTCTTCGGTTGGGTTTTTTTCAAGCTTCGGTTGATTAACCAGTTTCAGTTTTCAATGGTTTGGGCTTGAAATGGGCTATTTTTCTGCTTTTAAAATGGACTTCCTTTTTAATTTAAAAAAAAATGAGCTATTATATGTTTTATAATTCAAAACTGGCTATTTCAATTCATTGGGATTGGCTTTTCTCCATCCATAGCTTCCAAGTAACGTCTGCTTGAGTCAATTGGGATTTTAAAGCTGAGAGATCAATATCTTCCTCACTCTCCATCACCTTATCAAGTCACTGATGTTAGTTTAGGAGCCTGTAAAATAAAATAAAAAATAGAAATATAGGGGAGTAGTAACTAGTAGAAGACGGTCAAATGAACCACATGCGAATCTTATCAAAAGTTTAATTCTAATCACCATCATGAACTCATGAAGTTCTCGCCTTATGATAAAAAAAGGTTAATTACATAGATCCTTCCAAGGTGATTTTAATGACTTTCATGCATAGCAGAATATTCAGATAAAAACGGTAAGCTAAACTCTATTAGAACTAGTTAACGAATTCCTATTGATAAAGCATATTAAATTTAAATCCTAAATCTACGTAAAAAACTACTATTAGCATTTCCCTTGACATCCAAATTTTAAGCAGTCTAATGTCATTCATAAACTTCCCATGAAGACAGCATTTCCAAATAAAGTTTATTAAGATCACTACAAAGTTATACAAATTCGTGACAAGCTGTGCATAAGCACGCCTAAGGGAAGAAAGTAAAAAAATAATTTGGCAGCGTGTTTAGCTGTCAGTCAACTGAGTACATCCATATTAGTCCAAAATCCAACTGCCAAAATGGCTTCTTTGATGAATCAGATCATAAAAATTCAAGAAACAGGAAATTAGGAACCCCATTATTCATATAGTAACTGTTCAGTTAAACCGAAGTACCAAAGAACCAGTAACCCATAACCGAACACCGAATTGTTTAAAAAAGAAGAACCGTAACCTAACCGAAAGACAATTTGGTTCGATCCGATTTTCGATTTCGATATTTATACGGCCTACCCCCAAAGGAACACATTTAGCAATTAAATAAATTCTTAAAGAGTTGCACCATCTCAAAACAAAACTTCAAATCCGTCCGGAACAATTTTTGTTTCAGCAATAACTAGAGGAGCATTAAATAATCTGCAAAGTTTAGGAGTTCGAAACACACTTCTGCATACAACAAAACTTTCTTGCTGAACCCTTAAGAAAATTAAAACTAATTAGCTCACCTTTGATACTATACTAATTATGAATCCTTGTCTTAAGTCAAACAGGTACATTCAATTTATCTTGTAGTATCAAATAGCATCAACTCACACTTGTACACTTATCCATATAAGGTCCAAATCTCTTGTAAAAGGTTCAGAGAAACTAGGACAAAAATATGCATACAAGTTGTTCTATTGTTCCAATTTTTCTTTCTTGAATATTGCATTTACAACATACCATGCAATCACACAAAAGAGTTCACTTCACCTTCCTTGCCCAAAAAAATCATAAAAATGAGGGCCCTAAGCCTATACTCTCCATAATATTGTTGCATGTTGGTTTGTTACTTCTTGTTTTTTCCTTTCTGTTTAGATTTCTTAGACTTGCCCCTTTCCCCTTTTTCTGGTGCTTCCTTACAACCTGGTTTGCTTCAAATTTGGGGGTGACAGCGTCGATTC
>NW_026721280.1:0-8507 GCF_029784015.1 Lycium ferocissimum
TGAATTGTTGATTGCGGCCAGTCGCTTGTCTTGCAATTTCCTCGTTTGAGATCTTGTCATGGGTCTTCTTGGAACTTCCAAATCTTCATCCATGTCCTTCAATAATTCTGAGCTACCATGGATGCTATCAATAAACATGCTCGGATTGCGAGAATAGGATTTCCTCGAGGCTCGTGTCATAGCCTATTTATAACTAAGCATGCCAAAAGAAGAAAGGATTGAGCTTTACATACCTCAAACGCTCTCAAAGCTACTCCAAACTCAAGCTAATGCCAACCTACGCCTCGGGCTCCCCAAGGTCTACAAATACGTCATAATACGCCAAACAATAGCTATAGATGTTTAGGCATTTAATTCCAAACTAACACTTAATTCTACAGAAATTTGGGCAACATTTCCCCTGTAAATAGGCCAACCCCGAGAATTTAACTCGGCCAAATCAACAACAACAACATCAACAACCATCCTAGCAACATCAATAATCAATCCGAAAGACAATATAACATTAGTAACTCTCTTTTACATCATTCATCAACTTTCAATATATTCAATTCAACGGCTTACCTTCAAGCCAACATCAACGCTTAAACATTCAAATACTAACCCGAACCCATACCAACAATATTCAAAGACATCTTAAACAAGTCATACAACATTTCCAACAATCCAACAATTGTTCCAATCTACCCGAAAACAGTCCCCAAACCCGAGAACACAACTATAATCCATCCCTCACTTCCAAATCATGATTTGCACCAATAATTCACCCTCTAACAATGTCATTCTCATAAATATACAAATTATATCAAATGCACAATAACCTTCAAATCAGCCCATACAATTACAACATCAATCTTGAGTCATTAAACTCTCATTTCCAACATAGAATTCATAACGACGACAACTAAAACACTAATTAGAATTGATCCATTCATTGTCATATAGTATGCCCCATTTTCGGCCAACATTACACATGCACATATGGATGATTCTCATTCATTTCTTCACACTACACAACTAAACATGCTACATAAAATCATTTCATCATCCCAACACAACCCACACACCTACACGGCCAAACCTCATACACATGGCCTCAACTCCAACATACTATATTTCATGAATTTCATCCATTTTAACATACTACAACATGCATACAACATTCATAACACATAAAACATGATTAAATCTTACCTTTCTTCCTTCAACTTCACAACTAGCTAGGGTTAGCTAGGATGAAAACTAGCGGTTTGATCGCTCCAACAACACTTCCACGTTACTTAGGGACCTCCAATTAGTGGATTTGCATCAAAGAAATATTTTTGGAATGGCTAAAATTGGAC
Source organism: Lycium ferocissimum (assembly GCF_029784015.1). Lineage (NCBI taxonomy): Eukaryota > Viridiplantae > Streptophyta > Magnoliopsida > Solanales > Solanaceae > Lycium > Lycium ferocissimum. The sequence goes on from NW_026721280.1 coordinate 1,344, forward strand.
TTGGTTTTTTTGGTTCTTGGCCGAGAGTTGTTGGTTGTTGTTCTTCAACTTCTTGATTTTTTTGCTAAGTATAGAATGAGAAAAGATGACTTAGAAGTCATCTTTTAAGCTTCCACAAGAGTTGTACATGTGTTCATGGCCCACACACATGTGTTGGAGCAATTAAAATTGGCCACAACATGGGTGGGAGCCATCTCCCACTCACACCGCCAACATGGCTATTTTTGCATGATTCGCAACTTCCAATTATATCACTTTTGGTCCCAAATTTTCCTAAGTGTTCCATGCCAACAAATTCATGAACAACTTATGTCTCAAAATAAAATCGAAGGTCAAAAATCCCGACTTTGTATCCCGGAATGATTTTGTCCCTAACTTATCATAGTTAAACCGGATTGTCCCAATGTACAAAATACGGGATATAACAAGTAGGACTCTTTAATGTCACAAAATAGCCATATACATATATTATACTCATGGCATGCATAAGAGTTCAAATAAAACATATCGCTTTATCCCACCTTGGAGGAATAATTTATAAGGTGAGATCAACAACAATGATGTAAAATCGAGAAAATCACGAAATAGCTTAACATTTTCATATCATTGTTGAAATCATACTTGAGACCTTTAAGCATAAAATCATCCTCACGTAACCCTCATAAAACATTCTCATTTTTAACATCATAAGAAGCTTCAAGAGTTATAAACTTTTGGTTTTGAAAACAAAGAGGTTATGGAAACATTTATGGAATCATGCCTTTGAAAGAAAGGGACGAGCCTTACCATACCTGTTCGACCTCCTATTAGCTACGCTTATTTGTCCGAGCTCGCAAGTCTACATTTAAGATGATTTACACTAACGTTAGACTCATCATCGCATACTTGTACCAAGTTTCACATCAAACTATTTTATATTAGAAAATCGAAAGCATCTCCCCTGTTTATATGCTTAGCCCGAATTCTCAATTCAACAACCAACAACAACAACAAAAATATCAACATCAATAGCATCATTTCCAATACCAAAGTATTCCATAGAACAGCCCACACGCTGTTTTCCAACTTCCATAATCAACCAATCCATTATACAATCATTTAACCATTCTATCTCCGTGAATAAGTTAGTATTTACAAAAATAGGAAGAGATCCATACCTTTCTCCCTTTAATATTGTTTTATCTTCACCTCTCTACCTTGAGCTTAAGACACAACGCGTTAATACACAATTTTGTAGTTGTAACTATACGCCGTCTGGACCGGGATTTGGGAATTATACCTGGTTTGGGCTAAAACTTGGCTTGGGGGGTTGGGGGGAACTCTCCAGAACTTTGGAGAGGTTTTTGGGGTGTTTGGTGCAGAAAATGGGGAGTTATCCCCATTAAATAATGTTCCAAAATCTGCCTGCACCGCCTCAGAAATCGTTCAGCGCGATCGAGCTACCTTTGGGCGCGTTCGCGCAGGCCAGTTTTTTCTGACTGCACCTTCGTTCAGTAAAAAGGTCATAAATCTTGATCCCGATATTTTGTGAGGGCCCACAACCTATGGTTGGAAAGCTCTTTCAATTATCTACAAATTTTATTCTTGGATTTTGTCCAAATTCCAAACTTATAATGGCGTTTTGGCCCCTCCAAGTCAGATCATCCGAAAATGTTTCCTTAAATCATCCTTTTGGAGGGCTTATGCCCATATTTGACTTAAGAGTCCTTCTTAGGACTTGCTCAACTTTCCACGTACTACTCATATGTCTCTTCATATGTACTTTATAAAATCTCAACGTGTGGGCCCCACTTGGCTTGCAGTAACGAGGGTCTTTTGTCAAGCAACATATGGACCAATTCATACCCTATGGTCTCCAAATGTCATATGTATACATATTCTTATACTCACATCATATAATTTTTATCCTTGTCCGAGCCTAAAATTTGCTCGCGCGTTCGCGCCGAGTTAGCCCCCTGGCGCGCGCGTTCGCGCCACTCCCCGGCGCGTTCGCACAGGCTATTTTCCTAGCCTGCCATCCCAACTTGTAACGTCCATATCTCCTTACCCCGATGTCCTATTGGGGAGCGATTTGTTGCGTCGGAAACTAGACTTCCCGAACTTCACTTTAGGCTTTTGTTTCACTTCAGAACTCTTAATCTACTCAGAGATATTCTTTCTCCCAATTAGATAAAATTCCATACCACCTTGCCTAACTTTCGTTCAAATCCTCGGAAGCTTAATCTCCTTAGTTCACTTGTTTTCCAATCCTTCTATAACCTGTTATGTGAACTCGAACTCTTATAATTATAAAACGAGAGCCTATGATCTTGCATCTTCTCGATAATAACTCCGATGTCTTCAACCAAATAGCTAACACTAAAAAAAAAATCTCAACGTGCAGAACTACGGGGTGTAACAATATAGAGATGTGTCGTTATGTTGTGATATATGTCCTTATAGATTATGATATCCACGAGCTATCTTTGTGGTCCACCCAGAAATGATTATGAGATGTATGCTTAGAGGTGCCTGGTATGTTAGCTCCGAGGGCTCGTCATGGCCCTCTGGTTGGGTCATGATATGAACACACATATAACAATATCTCCAGCACCTTCACATAGTAAGAACATCCCAACATACCACAAAATCAGTCCCAACACACTATACAACACTACTAATAATTCAACTACATCATCTAGCCCTTTAACTTATATCTTGTAACAACTATAACATTTAAATGATAAAAGTAATTCATATCCAACATTTTCATACTCCAAGCATCTAAATCATAAGAATAACTGCCCCACAGTATCATACAACAACACTCCATAACTTATCATACAACAACACTCCGTAACTTAACTTCAACGTGCAAACACCAATTCATTAATTCATTGTAACTAAACACGTCTAGAGCTTTAAGTTAACCTATATACATGAAGAAGATGATGATTCTTTCCTTACCTATCCATAACTAAACCTCCTTGTACTTTTCTTCAGCTTGAAGAAAGCTCTAATCCATCAACAACAGGAAAAGAGATGAGTAATCTAGCACCACGATCTATCAGAAGGAAGATTCATGTTATATTCTTGGAGATCTTTTCTTGAATGGTGGGGGAACCCTTTGGAGAGCATTTGGGAGTGTTTGGGATTTGCTTTGGTCGAGATATGACTTAACAAAAGGGTTGCACCGCTTAAATTAGAGGCTGCGAGATTCCACCGCTTAATGCGTTGGAAACTAGACTCATAGAACTTCAATTTGGTGGGTGGATCACACCGTAGATCAAATTATATTGAGAGAAAAGCTCAGTGACTTCAGACTCAAATTTCAGTAAACTTATGAACGTAACTTGCATAAATTTTGCCGACTTTTATTTTAAAACTTGCTTGACTTCAATACTTAACACACCACTATTATATGATTCAAATGCCTCATAACACAACCTTATTAGCATGTTAAGCACTGTATTATCCCAAAAGTACCAGTTATAACATCAGCTCGTACCTCCAATGTACGGTCCGTAAGTCATTCCATAAGTTGGAAATTTCGCGAAAATTCACTTCCTTCGATTCGTTTAACCTCTAACTGTTGTAACACTTACCCAACTCTCATTCTAAACTATTTCTATCCTTCTTAATGTCCTCAACTTTCCAAATTCATCTTAACTTGCTTAATGATTCTAATACAAATGTTCAAGGCGTTCATTACAGGTTGGTTCGCACAGGACGGTATGACACTGGGTCTCGGCCACGCCTCTCTAGGTTTGGGGCGTGACAGTAACTGCATCATTTTTGAAGTATCATCAATTCGATTAGGTCTGGAATGTAATTTTTGACTAAGTCGGACCATTGGTTTGGGTCCCCAGGCTTTCAGGTGTGATTTGGGTCGTTGGTTGATAATATAGGATTTTGATGGTTTGGAGCTGACCTTGGTGAAAAGTGGGTCAAGAGGACCTCTTTTGGGGATTCTGAGTGCACGAGCGAGTTCGTAGCGTGTTTTATAACTGAAATGCATATGTGGTTGTGTCCTGGGGGTTCTGAATGTGTTTCGGGTGTTGGATTGGGATTTAGAAGAAACCAAAAAAATTTGGTTTCAACCATTCGATTACCTTTATCGCGATCGCGATGAGGGTCACGTGACCGTAATAAAGTGAAAGGGAGGGGTCGTGATCGCGGTGGGTCAGGTTACGATAGCGCAACGCAAGTTCGGCCCGAGTCAGGTTAAGTGCCTCATGATAGCGGTTGGTGGGCCTCGCGATTGCGACGGCCAAATTAAGCATGGACAGAATCTTAAAACCCCCATTTCGAACTTCATCTTCCTAAACCTATTTTAGATTCTATAGAGCTCGAATTTGATAGATTTCAAGTGCTAGATTCACGGTTCTTCATTCGAGTAAGTTCTTAACCATCCTTTAAGCATTTAGTAAAGATTATATCTACTATTTATTCATTTTTTCCATAATTTAAGTAGTAGATTAAGGGTTCTTCCATAAAAATGGGTTTTATTATGAATAATAAAACTGTAGGTCCAATTATGGTTTGAACTTCATTATTTATAGGGTTATGACTATTTAGCCAATGGCTAAGATGAATTTAAAGATGAAATTCCTGTTTTGACCTTCAGGGCTCAAAATGGGGTTTTGGGTAGACTTTTTGGACCCGAATCCTTTATATGGAAATATGGGTATTGATAGACTCATATTCTTATGTAGATATCGCATTTGAATAGATTGGGCTCGTTTGGAGGCTCAAAGGAAGAGAAAGACCGCAGAGTGATTCTTTGGCTTCGGATTTAGAAAAGTTGAGACTTACTAGACTCTTTATGTAGTGTTATGTGTTAGTAAATGCAATTAAAGGGTAATGGGGAATTGGGGTCCCGTACAAGTGAGGTGACAAGCAAATGTGTGGATGTCAGGGTAATTGTATGGGTAACTAAAATAGGTAGTCTAAGTCTAAATATTTCCCCAAAATCTGGAAGCCACAACACATGAGCCACTACTGCAAATACAAGTCTGGAAAATACTACATAGAACTCTCTGAAGTGAAGAAACATAGAAAGTAAATAGCAGAGTGAAGTCCGGTGCTATGGGACCCTCATCAGCTCACCCTGGACTCCAAAAGTTCTCCAAAGCTCTATGAACATCGTCCTACGCTCGTCTTTAGATCTAATCATGCCCACAAAAGGTACAATAAGTGTAAAGTGAGTACGGGAAGCATATGTGCCCATTATCATCGTTGACCGACCCTAAACTATAGTGATGACGAGGGTTGATACTTCTGATACTCCTCTTCTTGCTTAGTTAGTCACAAATTCACAGTTTATAAGCATACAATAAGTAGATAAGAGTCTCACATTACAATCGAATTATAAAGTCCGTCGTTTTAAGACAAGAGTAAGTTTAAAGATCTCATATTCATATCAATTATGTCAAGAATGAGCATAAAGATCCCATCTTTATACCCTTTAACGTACATATGACATGCAATCAAGTCAACAAACATAAGTAGTATGAGATGTAAATATTGCATGCAATGAAAGTGAATAGTATGAATGTAATGGTCATATGCATCGGTATACACGTGCTCCCGCAGTAGGTTTCATATGACCCATGGGGTACTCATGAGGTCTATCTACTGATCCAGAATACTAGATTTCCTAGATAACATCAGGTCTCAGCCGTTTGGATAAATCATCATCATCACTCTGTCCATGTACTATATCCAATATTCGGGCCCATGTCTTATCTTTCATCAATCAAATGTCAATAATATCATGAAAGTAAGAATGGTTATGCGTACACTATGCAAATACACAATATCAAGTCAATATCAAGTATATATATAATTTTCATAGTTTAGACGAGATGTGGAGTGATGAATGCCAATCAAATAATTAATCACAAGTATTTGATAATAGTGGCCAACGTTGTTATATCCCGTATTTTGTATGTCGGGATAATCCGAGTCAACCACGATAGGTTAGGGACAAGACTATTCCGGGGTACAAGTCGAGACTTTTAACCACGATTTTGCTTTAAGCCATAAGTTGCTTGTTGTTATATCCCGTCTTTTCGCATAATCGAAAAATTCGAAATGATTGTGAATTATGAGAAAGAAGGCTATGTTTGAAATTTTCTTAGTATGTGCATGTCGGTTATGGAAATTTGAACGTGAAAACAATGGAGAAGGCCTAAGGGCAAAATTGGAATTTTGGAAATTTGTTGCGGGAATTATAAGTTATGATTTGTGAAGAATTGGGCTAAAAAAAAAAAAGGGGAAAATGAGGCCCAACAAGGGAGGCCCAACCGGCCACACCATGGTCCAAGTCCATGGAATTAATTAATTCCCATGTGATGAATTATATTATATAAGTCATCTATATCCTTGGAACATTCAAGAAAAGCAAAGAAAAATCAAGAAAAAAAAAGAAGAAAGAGAGCACGGGTTTGAGAGGAAGAAAGAAAAGAAAAGAAAAAAAAAATTTGAAGTTAAATCCTTGATTCAAAAATTCATTTCTTGTGGGATTATTGCTAAGCTCAAGGTGCTCTACAAGTTGGTATAATTTTCAAGTCAAGGGAGTGTTTGTTTTGGCAAGGAGAAGAAATTTGGAAAGGTAAGAATTCTTATTTTTATGTTGGAAGAATTATGTATGTGTTGTAGTATATGTAGAGTATATGAGAATTATGGAAGTGTTGCACGTATGGGGTGTGTGTTTGTGTGTTGGCCGTGAGTATGTGTATGTGTTCCATGACTATAGGACTTGAATTCATGTTGGAATCTTGTTGTAGTATAGTAGAAGTTGTATTGGAAATGAAAGTTGAATGAATTAATGAGAGTTGGGAAAATTAGTGTGTAGCCGTGTGGTTCCATGTTGATGTTGGAATGTGAATTAAATTTCGTTAGTATGTTAATTGTGTTATTGTGAAAGGAATGGAAGCGTAATGGTTCTTGTTGTTATGGAAAAGTTGGGTGGATTATGTTCTTGATAGGAAACTTGTATATTGTGTATATCCTATGTATATTTGATGATAATGATATGATATGCACCCGAATTATGTTGTAGTGATCTTGATTAATATGTTGAGATTGAATTAGAAATATGAAGTTGGAAATGGAAATTTTTGTGTTATGTCGGAAAAATGGCTAGTTGTGCCATATTGTGCATTTTGTAATACTTGATGT
>NW_026721281.1:0-8870 GCF_029784015.1 Lycium ferocissimum
ATTAACCACTTTAAGACTTTAATGCTAACCTTAACTCTCCTCATTAAATTCCGACTGCGTTCAACCCACTCAAACGAGCTTTCGACCCCCTTTTTACATCTAGTAATGTCGTAAGATTTAAATCCAGCGTTATAAAATATACAATCCTCCCCCCATTGAATGTATTCTGGCCATATTTGCCGGATAATACCCCCAGATAAGACAGAAAACTAATGCTAAACTAAGAGTTGACTAGCCTCGGGAGATGTGCATGGGAGCATTTTTTTCTTTCTTATTTTATAATACTACTAGTACCTTTCTTCTGCTGAAATTTTTATAAGCCTCTATCAACTAAACATTTAAGGATGAATGTTCCTAAGGGGGAGAGAATGTTACATCTCCCATTTCGATATGTCATTAGTCTATGGTGTGTTAATCACCTTGGCCTCAAGTTTTAAGATTCGTCTCCAAGATTATGGGATATTAGACATGCTTAACTCTTGTATATGAATAGCTAAGTTTAAGTATTACAAGTATTGGAAGGATTAGAGGTTAAATGAATCAACGACGAACGGAAAAGTGCATGGTTCAATTTGACGCCACAAGTTGACGACCCGTCAACATGTTAACGCCCTCGTCAACATTGCTGATGGTGATAGTGGAATGTCGATGCCCAGCCACCTAAGAATCAGGGGCTGTGGCATGTTGACCGTGGCAGGATGACGGTCGTCGACCATGTCGACGCCATCATCGAACATGTTGATGCTAACGTCCTTTTGAGGTGGTGGCAACCTTCCCTTTCTGATATATTAAGTTGGGGCTCGATTCCTTCTTCATAATTTCATCCAAGTAGACCCTAAAACTTCCTATGAGCTCTCCGAGACCCTCCAAGTGATTTTCCTCAAATTGAACCAAGTTTTCACTGTAAAAAGTTGGGAATTATTTGGAAGAACCTTATTGTATTGATGTCTAAGTGTGTGGCTAATTTTTTAATCTTGAAGCTAAAATCTTAGCTGAGTTTTCTGGAGTTTAAGGTATGATTTATTCTTTGCTCATGTTAATTAAGTTGTTTATGAAGGAATTCTCTAGTTTAAGCTGATGGAAATGGTGTTATGAAGGCATACGTAGCTTGTTGATATGGTTGCCTTGTGGGCTGTTTTTGATTGGATTTTTGGAGAGATTCTAACTTGTTTATGTTGCTATATGATGTTATTGTTGTTGTTGAGGATGTTGTGTATATTGTGGGTTGTTTTAGAGACTGGATTAGAGTAAGAATTATAGGAGAAATGTTGCCCGAATTTCGTTAAGAATCATTTGTACTTGGATTGAATAGTGAGAGATGTAAATGGTCTGATTGTGATTGATGTGCACACCACTGCAGTGGGTACGGTATGAGATTACCCCAAATGTGGGATGACATGATATATGGATCGGGGTGTACGTTCTACAACACTAGCAATTATACTATGATATATGTATATGATTTTGAAAGGAAGCATGCATATCATACGCCACAGAGGCACTTTCAGTTATACAGAGTACACAGACACTTTCAAATATTTGGATTAGTTTTCATGTTTCAGATATCTTTCACGATTCTTATGTAGATGTTGTTCTTATGCCTTACATACTTGGTACACTATTCGTACTGACTCCCCTATTGCTCGGGAGGCTACGTTCATGCTCGCAGGTTCAGGTAGACAGACCGGCGGTTTAGCTATGTAGGACTTCCACCTAGCAGTAGTGAGTGCACTCCACTTGGTTCATTTGCCGATCTATTTTTGGTAGTCCATTTTTGATATATATATATATATATATATATATATATATATATGGGTATTACGGGGCCCTATCCCGTCCTTTCTGACTTTGTATTCCATTACAGGTCTGTAGACAGTTGTATGGTTGGGATGTTATGTAGCCTTGTTGGCTCCTATTTTGTTGTACAATATATTGTCACGACCCAACCAGAGGGCCATGAAAGGCACCCGGAACTACCTTACCGAGCAACTCTGAACATACATTTCAGAATCATCTCTAGGTGGACCACCAAGATAGCTCATGGGTACTATGATCTGTAAGGGCATACGTCGCAAGATAACGACACTTTTCTATATGATCATCAACAATTATGCCCATCATCACAAGCCGACAAGGCTGCAAAAATATTATACAACAATACAAACTAATACGGTTAGGGGACATCTATCTACATACATCTATCTATAAGCCTCTATATAGAATACTGGAATCCATAAGGATAGGGTAGGGCTCCGCCATGCCCAAGTATATACACAAAGAGTAATACCAATATCGCGGCTCCAAAGCAAATGGAGCGCACCTGAGATTCTGCAGATCAAGCTCCTAAGGATCAAATCTGTCTACCTGCTGGCATGAACGCAGCGTCCATAAGAAAGGACGTCAGTCGGAATAATGTACTGAGTATGTAAGGCATGGGTAACAACATAACAAGAGATACAAAATATAACATAAGATAAGGATAACCTGTACATCTGATTGCCTCGTAAGGAGGATATCATTCACGCTTAGCTTTTTAAAGAAAACACTTTTCATGCATATCAAACCTAATATCATCGTTAGCCCGCGTCAGGGCCTCCCGTGTCCGGGGTAACCATCGCACCCCGCCCACTAGTGGTCTTTGCCTGGCCATATAGGTAGGGTGTTATTATCATTATCAATAAGCTGCCCACCGTAGTGGTCTTTGCCCGGCCATATAGGCATAGTGTGAGAAAATACATACATATACATCAAGCATGCATGAGAGCCCAATTTAAAGCTATAACTCTATCGGAGTGACGTAAGGTCGGTAACCTCCGATTTATATTATGGAGCAATCATCATCGCTATATCTCACCTTGAAGGAACAATTATCATAAAGTTTGATCAACAGCAATGAACAAAATCAAGAAATTCATGAAATAAACTCAATAATCTCATAATAGCATCAAGACTTTAAACTTTGGAATATCTAGAAATGGGATCTTCATTATCATCATTATCATCATAGGAAAACATCTATCTGTAGCAATATAAGAACTTTGAGAATCATAAACTTCAAGCTTTTTTGGAATAAGGCTATTATGGAAAACAAATATGGGTTCATAAGAAAAGAATCATGCCTTTAGAAAGAAAGGGACTAGCCTTAACATACCTTTTTTATCTCCTTAACTGCTTAACGCTTATCCTCCCACGCTCGAAAATCTAAATTCACGAGAATTCATATTATTGTTTGGCTTATCGTCATATGCTTATCTTAAGCCTTCAAATTAAACACCTTTAGAATCTGCCGATATTCGGGCAGTATCTCCCCTGTATCTTCTACTCCCTCCAATCTTCAAAACAACTCCCAAAGCACAATAAAACATCAACAATACCATAATCAAAACATTACAATCAAATTACACTCAATTCAATTCCAAAACTTCTTTTCATAATCAATCCATAACACCAACTTCATACAATCCCTTATACACTCGTATACAATAATTCCTTAACATCATTATTATCCCTCATAATTAGATTATGCTCAAAACATACAACTATTTATAACTCAAGTTAATTCACAACTCAAAATATCATCAAATGCATATTTGAACTTTTCCTCCAATTTTCTTCTCCTCAAATCTTAACATAACTACCAAACAAACTCATAAACAAGAAACTAAGATGAAATCTTATCTCAAAATTCAAGAACACTTCAATTCCACGGTTACTCCACCATAAAAATACTCACCCAAACATCTTCAAGAAGAGGAGACAAGTGTAGACCTCACTTGGAACCCTTAACCACTTTATTCTTAACTTTGATCCTTCATTTGGGCTCTGAAATATGTTGGAATATGTTTGGAGAGGTTTCTAGGACTTCCTAGGATTTGGGGCTATGTTAAAAATGAAATAAAAATGACAAAAATTGTTATATAGACTTGTAGGAATATATGTGCATGTTGTGGAAGTTTGAGGAATGTTCTAGAGGATTTACGGTATGTTTAGGGGTGTTTGTATGAAAAAAATGTCACGACCCAACCCCGTAGGCCGTGACTAGTGCCCGAGCTGGGCACCCGTACACATTCATTAACCAAAATCGGCATACAGATGACTTATACATATACAAAGATCATACGTAGTCTCAGATTGTAACATATACAAATATATACATATCACAGAAGCCAGCAAGGCCATCATAAGGCGCAAAGTCCCACAATATATACAAACGCAAGCCGATAAGGCTGCCACGGCGAATGGGACCGCCTAGAACAAAAAAACATACGAACACATCTAAATAGTAATATTCACAACCCACATACATGTCTACAGACCTCTAAGAAGAACAACAGAATCATATGACGGGACAGGGCCCCGCCGTACCCCTGAATAGACATATGCATATATACGACGGAAGAATATGTACCAAAATATGGGCTCCCGAACAATGGAGCGCTCCAAAATAGCGGAGAATAGGTGTCCTAGCCGGCGGATCCGAGATGGGCGTACGTACGCGGGCATGAAACGCGGCCCTCGAAGAAAGGGGGGTCGGTGCGGAATATGTGCGAGTATGCAAAGCATGAAATACGGTAAACAGAATCATAATCGAAACAAGAAGTACAGAAAATAAGTACAATATCCAGAATACCAAAATATTTACTTTTAAAACACAAATCATGCATGGGGCTAAGGGAATATGGTCGCCCACCCGTCATTGGCGCCATAACACATCATACTCCAGAAGATTTCATATCTCCGAAACTCGACATATCCCATAACACATCATAACGCCGAACACATCATAACACCCGAATATAAATGGAACCCGGCCCTATAGCGAGGGACTCGGCGAACCATAACACATCATACTCCGAATGTAGCATAGTGCACACGATAACATAACTTGACTGGGACTCGGCGAAAGATACGACGGAATGCACGGCGGAGTCGTGAGTAACCATATGCGTAAAAATCATCATCACGGACTCAACGGATAAGTAAGTAATCAACACTCGGGGTCGGGATGATAGCCATATTAAGTTCTTTCAAAAGGTCGTTAGAACCAAACATAGAAAATTCTCGGGGGCCCACGGACAAATATCAAACCAATCCGAGCCCGCCTATGAAAGTTTGGGGATATTATTCATTATAGAATCTCCTACGAGCGTTTCGAAGCGATCCGAGCTCGTCTATGAAAGTTACGGGCATTCGTAGTTATAGAATCCTTTAAGAACAAAATTCTTTATGCAACATTAGAAATCCAATCATATAAAAACATAAGAACCTTAGTTCGATTACATTAAGAGAGCCAACATCAAGAAGCGAATAAGAATCATATACAAGCTCGGATCTTAAGAATGGAATTACCCCGAGGCTCGTGTCATAGCCTACTTACCACTAAGACATGCCAAAAGAAAGAAAGGTTTGGCTTCACATACCTCGTCCGCTCTCAAAGCTAATCCAAACTGTCACGACCCAACCCCGTAGGCCGTGACTAGTGCCCGAGCTGGGCACTCGTACATACCGGCTAACTATAATCAGCATACGAATAACTGAAACATATACGAAAGTCGGACGTCATCTCAGTCTGTCACATACAAACATATATACTGCACAGTAGCCGGCAAGGCTGTCGTAATATACACAATATATCCGAACGTATATACACGCAGCCGACAAGGCTGCCACGGCGAACGGGACTGCCCAAAACACAAATCACACAGACATAGCCGTACAATAACTAATCACAACCCACACATGTGTCTACAGACCTCTAAGAATAATAACAGAATCATATGACGGGACAGGGCCCCGCCGTACCCCTGAATATACACATACATGTACAATAAAAGAGTCTGTACCAAATATGGGCTCCGGAACAAGGGAGCACTCCAAGACGACGAGTGGATGTCCTAAGGCGGCGAGTCACCCAAACGATCGTTTGTACCTACGGGCATGAAACGCGGCCCCGAAGAAAGGGGTCGTGCGGAATATGTCGAGTATGTAAAGCATGGAATACAATAAACAGAATCGTACTGAAGTAAGGAGTATAGAAAGTCTGTACAGTAGCCAGAACACCACGAGACTTGCCTTTGAACACACATCATACATATCAATATCATATCCAAATCATTCTGGAACTTAGGAACATAAGCAAATCATCATCATGTCATTATCACATACATATATATACCGTACCCGGCCCTCTAGTGAGGGACTCGGTAAATAGAATCATCATGTCATCATATGCATATATACCGTACCCGTCCCTCTAGTGAGGGACTCGGTGAAGTCATCATATATATATACCGTACCCGGCCCTCTAGTGAGGGACTCGGTGAATAACGTACCCGGCCCTTTCGGGACTCGATAGAGGAGATCCTATCTCCATCATGTACATATATAAGGGGATCCTGTCCCCGGCGCCATCCTCACATCATCATATACCGTACCCGGCCCTCTAATGAGGGACTCGATGAACAATGCAGTGAACGGTGCACGAATACATACCCGGCCCGGGACTTGGTGAACGATGTAACAACAGCTCGCACGAGCAGAGTAGTGAGAAACCATATGCATACAAATCATCATTACCGACTCAACAGATTTATCACGACGAACCCTCATTTAAAAGCCAAAACAATAGTCAAATCAAGTTCCCCCCGAATGCCGCTCGGGAACATATCAAATAGAACTTAGAAATCATAGGTGCGGATCAAAACCATATGAAGTAGCTTGTGGAAATCAAGAACATAATCGTCGGCTGCCCGGACTCGATAGATAAGTAAGTATCGACGCTCGAGGGGCAAGACGATAGTCACATTAAGTTCTTTCAGAAAGTCGTTAGAATCAAACATAGAAAGGTCTCGGGGGCCCACGGACGAGTATCAAACCAATCCGAGCCCGCCTATGAAAGTTAGAGACATCATACGTTATAGAATCACTTGGGGACATATCAATGCAATCCGGTTCCGTCTATGAAAGTTACGGACATTTTTAGACATAGGATCCTTTAGGAACAAAGCCATTTTTGCAACATTTGGAATCCAATCATATCAAAGACATAAGGACCATATTTCTACTACATTAAGAATACCAATAGTAAGGGGTGAATAAGAATCGTAGACATGCTCGGATCTAAGAATGGAGTTACCCCGAGGCTCGTATCATAGCCTACTTACAACTAGGACATGCCAAAAGGAAGAAAGGGTAAGCTTTACATACCTCGTCCGCTTTCAACGCTAATCCAAACCTAAGTCTCGGGCTTCCCAAGATCTACAACAACATCATTAAATACCAACATTAACTATAGGCACTTAAGAATTCAATTCCAAGTTATCACTTTATCTATAGAAATTCGGGCAGCATTTCCCCTATAAATTCAACAACCCCGAGAATTCAACTCGGCCAAAATCATCAACAACAATACCAACAACCATGTTAACAACATCAACAATCAATTCAAAACGCATTTTAACACTAGTAACTCGATTCTACGTAATTCGACAACATTCCGTTTATATCCAATCCAACTACATATATTCAAATCAATACCAATGACCTCACATTCAAGTACTAATCCGAAACCATTCAAACGAGATTCAAGAACGCTTCAAACAATCCGCACAATATTCAAACAATCCAACCACACCACCATCCTACCCGAAACCTCCCCAACTCAACATAAACAACACTAACTCATTTTTTTCTTCCAAATTCATCAACTACACCAACGATTCACACATTGACAATATCATTCCCATAATTACAAGAAACTATCTTAAAATTCCATTAACTTCGACAACAAGCTACAAAGGAATATAACTTCAACTTAAATCATTAAACCTTCATTTTCATCATAGAATCCACAACAACAACAACCAAACATGTTAAATAAAATTAATTCCTCACTCCTACACAACACACCTGCACGGCCACAACACCCACACACACGGCTCCACTTCCACATACATGATCTCATGAATTTCATTCATTTCCACATACTACAACATGCACAAACTATTCACAACATGTAAAAAAGGAAGATTGAACCTTACCTTCTTCACTTGGTTCTTCAACTTAGCTAGAGTTTGTTCTTGCAAGATTGAATGTCTTGTTTGTTCCAACAAATACTCCACGTTATATAGGACCTTCCAATTGGTAGAAAAACTAGAAGAAAATATTTTTTTGTGATCAATTTTTGGACCTCAATTTTCTTGGTTATGGCCGAATGGTTGCTTGGTTTTTTCTCTCCAAGTTTCTTGAAATTTCTAAGGAGTGAGAAATGATGAAGATGATTTAATTAGTCATCTTTGTACACTTATATTATTAATCCATGTGGGCCACACCCCACACCACCTTGCACGGCCACATGGCCTTTATTTCATGAAATGCTAACTTTTCCAAAATTAACTTTTGACCCCAAATTTGCCTTAATATTCCATACCAATAATACTTACATGCAACTTGTGAATTAAAGCAAAACCGGAAAACAGCCTCGTCTTTAACTTATCGCAGCTTGCTCGGATTATCCCAACGTACAAAACACGGGATATAACATCCTTCCCCCCTTTAGAACATTCGTCCTCGAATGTTCAACTAGTCTCATAAGGTCCTATAAGGATCTCGGGGGGTTTCCTTTATTACTATAGTATACCGTCTCATCTACCAATCATACCTCTTCTTCAGCTTCTCACGTCATCTCCTTCCTGTTATTATTCCGCCACAATACCTTAACAATAGCCACGTCCTTAGTACGCAACCTTCTTACCTTACAAGCAATGCCTTTCATTAAGCGCAACGTCCGCCGTTGGAACTCGCCTCTCGATCAACGTAATCATCAGGGGTAAGGTCCGACACATACATACATATTCATTACCATTTTACTT
>NW_026721282.1:0-8941 GCF_029784015.1 Lycium ferocissimum
CTCCAAGACACTTAACCTTGGAACTACGACGAAATAGTACAAGCTATAACGCTAATGTGAATCGCGTCCACCTCACCGCATGACCTTCATCACATAATGAGTGTTGGTCAGAATCGTATTCCGAAATGTTCTCGTTCTACCTCGTTCCTCATCCTTTCTATAACCGAGTCTTTGCAGATTCGTCACTTATAGTACTCGTATCCTTGGCTATATATGTCATGGTCTTTTACTACGCTGTTACCTCGCTTTCTTCTTATTTCCTTCTTCCAATTACCGTTTCTTTTTTACACTCGCTATCATTCCCGTTATTATATAACCCTCATTCCAAACTTCTCTGTGAGAACTTGACAAGCCTTCCTTATTCGTTCTATAGCTCGCTCGCTTCACACTTGCCTTTATATTCTAGCTACATAGATCACATCATAACTTTGGCCACTTTCTTACTAGGCTTTACTTATTTTCCTAACAATCCTCATTATATTCACATTATCCCGTTCGCATTCGATCTCATAGTGCAACACTTCTTAACCTTTTACCCTTTCGATCAACTTTATCCTTAATATCTCACGAGTACGTCTTATCAATACATTCATATACATCACAAATCTTTTCTCTCGTACTCTTGTCTTAATCATACTATTACTTCTTTTAACTATAAGCTCGTCGTAATTCATCACCGTTTATCAACTCGTCGGTTCCCTAAATAACATTCCATCGAGATTTACGACCTTTTTCTGAATCATCTCTTAGGATTACAAACCCTTTCCAAATTCTTTTATCATATCGATATCGACCTCCTAATTATTCTTATCCTCAATTTAGCAATTAACTTCTTTCTCGATGTCAGCCGTACTCGTAGCTTAGCGTACCTCACCGTTTTCTATCGGCACGACCCTTCAAGTCGTATTACAAACCTATATCCCATTCTCTTTTTTAAAAAAAAAAATTTGGCAGAGTTTCCTCTGTAACTGTTACTATCTCAAAACCTGCACGCAGGAAATACCAACAGTGCCTCATAGGGCCAACATATATATTTATGTACATCATATCATATCACGGCCACACAGGGCTCCGATTACTAACAACAGTACGAAGATGATAAACTTACCTCGGGTGTCCAACTCGAACTGCACCTGTTACACTTTCTTGGTTACTTTCCTTTTCAGTTTTTAACTTTACATTTTGATCGTACTTCAATACCTTATTCGACATATACCTCTCATACCTTTTCTTACCTGCGTGCTTAGTAATCTTCAAATATCATCAATCACTTCCTTCTGTCGATGTCACTCTTCTGCTGTAATCAAAAGTCAGGGAAAAGAATCTCATTTCCTATGACTTGGCTCTATGGCACGATCTAAGATGTGAAAGAAGAGTAACCATCCTAGATGCCCCGTAGCCTCTTGTTTATAAATGTGGCGTGCTTCACACCATAAACAGACTCTCTACCGGGACACGACTTTGCGTACAACCCCTAGGACGACGAAGCGCTCGATACCAATTTGTCACACCCTAATTTCCGATAGGCATGATGGGCACCCGACCCTTACTTAGGGCCGAACGAACCCGCTGACTCTCGTAATACTTATAATCATCTTTGGGCCCTTAAATCATGACATGAATGCATAATATAAGCCTTTCAAAGAAACATGCTTCTAGTCCCTCTCAAATCAAATACAATTTGTAACCATAACAAATCTGTAACATAATGCGTAATGATACATCGGCTTACATAGCCGCTTACGAAGCTGACATATCATACACTCGACTGTACGCAAAGTCTCTAACATAAAACAAGATGCCGCGACATACATACTGCGACTCGGCGGCACTCACGGGAAAATGGGCTCGCCAATCCCGGTGGAATATCTATTTGCTATTATCTTCTCTCATACTGTAGGTACACGCGTGGCATGAAACGCGACCCCGAAAGAAAGTAGAGCCGCGTTTCATGCCACGCGAGGTACACGGATGAGTAGAAGATATTAAGTGAGATATTCGTACCGGATTGGCGAGCCCACCATTTCTCCCCGGAGCGCCGCCGAGTCAGAGTATCTATGTCATGGCATCTTGTTTTATGTTAGAGACTTTGCGCAGCTGCACGATGTATGATATGTCGCTTCAAAGTGTGCTACATATATTAATACCCCGTACTTTATACGTTGGAATATTCTAAGTCGGTTGCGACGGTGTTAAGGACAAGGTTGTAAATTTTTCCGATTTTGTTAAAAGTGCATAAGTTGCATATTCATCTTTTCATTGGCATGGAGTGTTAAGGGTAAAATGGGAATAAGAAAAATTTGGGGTTAAAAGTGGATTATGGAGAGTTAAGCATTTCATGAAAATTAAGGGCTAGAAGTGAAATTATGGAAACTAATATTTCATGAAAATGGCCATATGTGGCCATGTGTGAGTGTGGGGCCCTCTCCCCCTCTTTGTTGGCCAAATTTAATTAGTGCAAATTATGAGGGGGCCATGTGTGCATATTATATTTGTTGGGGCTAGATATATATATATATCATGGATGACTAACTAAGGCAAGTATTCATCATTTCTTCCCTTCTAGAAATTTCAAGAAGCATGAAGAAAAATGAAGAAGGAGAAAACGGCCAAGGAGGAAAAAAATTGAAGGTCAAAAATTGATCATGGAAAAATATTTTCTTCTAGGTTTCCTACTAATTGGAAGGTTCTAATCAACATGGAGTAGTTGTTGGAGCAAGAAAATCGTTCGTTGTGGTTATGAGCAAGTCTAGCCGTATAGAGAAGTTGAAGGAAAAGGTGAGATTTAATCTTCTTTTTGTGTTTTATGGATGATTGTGCATGTTGTGAAATGTAGAAGTGAATGAAGTTTATGAAAATATGGATGTTAAAGTTGGTAGTGAATGTTGAGGTTTGGCCGTGTGTTGTGTGTGTTGTGTAGAAATGGTGAATTAATTGTATGTAGCATGTTTGAGTGTTGTTATAGTGTGTGAAAATGGATGGAAATCACGAAAATTTTGTGTGTGGATGTTAGCCGTATAGGGGCTGTTTTTGGTAAGTTATGGCGAATTGATTTTACTTAGTATTTTGGTTGTTGTTGTCATGGATTATGTGATGAGAATGAAGGTATCGAATGATTCGAGTTGAAGTTGTAATTGTTGTGTTGTGGCCGTGTATGTGTGGTGTAAAGTAGAAGTGAAGAACTAATTTCATTTGGTATGTTTAGGATATTGTGTTGTAGATTCTATGTTGTAAAATGAAGGCTTAATGGTTCAAAGTGAAGTTGAAATCATGTGGGCTGTTTTGGAACCTAATGTGATCTTAATAAACCTTGTATTTTTGAGATTAATGTTGTTAAAGTATGGATTGTTAGTATGGTTTATGAATTTGGAAGAAAAGAAATGCGTTGTTGATATTTCCTTGGACTTGGAAGGTTTCGGGTTGCCTTATGTTTTGGTTGAGTTGTTTTGAATAATTTTGTGGATTGTTGGAAATGTTATTGAATCATGTTTGAATGGTTTTGTATTGGTATTTGAACGCGTGGGCAATGATGTTGGTTTGATCGTATGCGGTTGATTTGAATGAACATGGAATATCGTCGAATCATATAGAAATGAGTTACTAATGTTAGAATACGTTTTGAATTCATTATTGATGTTGTCGGAATGGTTGTTGGTATTGTTGTTGATGATATTGGCCGAGTTGAATTCTCGGGGATGTTGAATTTATAGGGGAAATGCTGCCCAAATTTCTGTAAATAAAGTGATGGCTTGGGATTGAATTCTTCGATGCCTGTGACTAATGTTAGTATCCAATGATGTTGTTGTAGATTTTGAGCAGCCGAGACTTGAGTTTGGATTAGCTTAGGAAGCAAATGAGGTATGTAAAGCTTACCTTTCCTTCTTTTGGCATGTCTTAGATATGGCTAAGTTATGATATGTTATGAGCTTCGGGGGTAATCCTATTCTTAATGTCCATACATGTTTAAGATGCTTATTTGCTTCTTGATGATGGCATCCTATATATGGTTTATATGTCCTTGATACGATTGGATTTGAAATGCTATGTATATGGTTTGTTCCGAAAGGATCTTATGTTTAAAAATGTCCGTAACTTTCATAGACGAACGGATGGCTTTGATTTGTTCGTAAAAAGTCCTGAAAGTGAGTAACGTTCGTAACTTTCCGAGGCGAACTCGGATTGGTTTGACGTATAACTATGGTCCTTTGATATATTTATGACGTTTGATTAGTTTCCGGGTGATGTCCGAAAGATGTTTGATATAACTTTTGTCCCGACTTTCAAATGACAGTCCGTTTACACTATTTCTTATTGTAGTCGAATTATGATCCTTATGTCTTTTGTATGACTAAATTTCTAAAGTTGCATAAAAGTTGGTTTTCAAAAGAATTTTGTTCCTAAAATGAATCCGAAACTACGAACGCCGTAACTTTCAAGAAAGGGCTCGGATCGCTTTGATATCTTCGCAAATGATTTCATGACGAGTAATGACTTTGATTTTCATAGGCGGGCCGGATTGGGTTGACGCTCGTCCGTGGGTCCCGCGACTTTTCTATGTTTGGTTCTAACGACCTATTTTTGAAAAAAAAACTTAATGTGGCTAAGCTCCGACCCCCCCCCCGAGTATGATTACTTTTGTACGTCGAGTTTGAAATGAGGATTTTTATGCATATGATTTTGATATGAAACTATGATTTCTAAAGTTCGTTTGATCGTTTAGCGATCTTCGGAGGAAACTTGATTTGACTATTGTTTGGCTTTTAAGTGAGAGTTCGACTAATGGTTAGCTTTACATGAAGGTTCGATTTGATTATTCTGTTGAATGGGTAATGATGATTATGTGTGTGTGGCTTCTCACTACTCTGCTTGTGCGTATGATTATTGTCTCTTACACCGAGTCCCTCGATAGAGCGGGACACGCTATGTATATGATGATATGAGGATGACATGATGCTATACACCGAGTCCCTCACTAGATGTCACACCCCAATTTCCGATAGGGTGTCCGGGCACCCCGACCTTATCTAGTGGCCGAGCGAACCCTCGGACTATCGTAGTACTCGTATTCACATTGGGCCCTTGACCAAATCATAAATACATAACAAAATTTGAACGAAAAACGAACATACTTTATATCGTTTCAACTCAACCACAACTTGCGACCGAACAAAATCTGTAATATCATGTGTAACAATACGACGGCTTATAGAGCCGCTCACAACGGACGCCTTATACACATGACTCTGTCTGCAAAGTCTCTAACATGACTCGGATATTATAACACAAACAAACTCGACTCGGCGCTCTCGGAGCAAAAAGGAGCTCGCCAATCCCCCGCCGGAACATCTTCCACTAATAGGCCTTAGCTCACACAGGTGTACTGCGCGGCATGAAACGCGACCACGAAGAAAGCGGGGTGGATATTTAAGATGTCTTATGTAAAGGTGGAATCCATTAACAAAATCATAACCGAATGAAAACCACAAAGAAAACAAGTATGGAACCGGAGAGTCATAACTTGCTTGTGCACACTTATCCGTACATACATACGCGGGTGAGCAAAACATACCATAATCATATTATTTCGGAAATCATAAGCGAAGTACAGAAAATAGATTTAGTAATCAGAACGTCAGAAGGCTTAGCTTAATTTTTCTTTCTTCTCAAAAAAATATTCCCGTCTTACATATACATGTCACACATAACGTGTCATCAAAGTATCATATCGTCAGATTATCATAGCATCAGACCGTCACATTACGAGACTGTCGCATCATCAGAGCAAACTCATTATATTGTCAGATTTCCACAATATCAAATCATTATATTACCGGATCAAACGGAATAGCATATCATATCCTATGGCCCTTAGTGGGACCGACGGACGGAACGTGGTCGCCCTCTCTCCGCTTGGGCGCCGCAACACATCATACTTCGAAGTTTTCGGATCTCCCGCATCCCCGTCACACATCATATCATATAACCACGGTGCCACAAAAGGGGCGCGGCGTCGGACATCATAACACCATTATCCTCGGTTCCCGCCAAAGGGGCTCGGCGAACCGGACACGTCATACTTCGAAGCTCGTCGCCGCCCGCACCGCGCACGATGGCACCCCGCCGGGACTCGGCGAAGGATGTAACAATCATATGCACGAGCAGAATCGTGGGATCTATATGCATCTCCAACATATGTGCAGGCTTAACAGAATAATCAAACAGATTACCATTTACAAGCCAATAGCATTAGTCATATCAATCTCTTCCGGATATTATTCGGAAACATATTGACTAAACTTTATTAATCATAGTTACGTACCAAATCATAAGTGTACAGATCATTATTTGGGCTCAACGAACAAATATATAATCATAGTCACATATCAAAATCACGCACATACGAGCAAATAAATAATTAAGTTACTTTCCGAAATTCGACGACCAAATGTGTTTACTAACATCGGAGAGTGCAGAAATAAGTTTCAGATTTATCGGGATTAGTATACGAAAGTTACAACCTTCTGAAATCATTTTTATATGTCAGATTGTATTATCGAACCCAATGAAATAGATAAAATAACTATTTTGGAGTAATCAAAATGATGGACAAAAGTTCTCTTTTCAAAATCACACAATATACCCAGCAGGGCGACAGGAGGAGATCTCGAAATGCGTGGGCCCCACCTTGGTCAAATTAAGGTGGCATACGTAATTTTACGAACATTAAACCCTATGGAAGCATCCAGGAAAATTTCAGAGCAATCCGAGTTCGTTTAGGGAAATTACGGAAGTTCTAACATCTTTCCAACAAACATATGGGGTATAGTTCAATTATCTTTGAATGAATAGTACCAAGAATCAAACTCGGATTTTCGTGAGCAGAAATACCCCCGAGACTTGGATTCAAGCCTAATACATCTAAGACATGCCAAAAGAAGGAAAGGGTGAGCTTTACATACCTTACGGATGACTTGCGCTCGCTTAAACTCAAATCCCGTTTCGTCAGAAATCTGCAAATGGTCACTTTTACCGATTACTATTCATAAGACTTAAAATTTCAATCTTGAATTAATGCTTGTCTACTGAAATTCCGGCAGCACCTCCCCTATAAATACAACACCCCGAGAATTAAACTCGGCTCAAAACAATCAACAACAACCCAACAACAACGTCAACAATCACAACAAAACACAATATAATACAACTAGCCCACTTCCCAACATAATACAACAACTTCCATTCCGACTTCACATGTCCCAATCAATACCATCATACTACATTCATTACCAATCAAAATCATTACAATGCCATTCGAAAGCATTTCGTACCATTTCTACAATATATACACAAGATATACAAAATATACAAACTTTCCACCCAAGCCATAATTCATCCAAATCTCCTAATCTTTAACATACTTATTCATAGCATGTTTCCATCACCCAAGTTCATCAATATTAACCATGATTTACACCTTAACAACTTAATTATCATAATGACACGAAATCATACTAAAACGATATAAGCCTTTACATTCCATTTCAATGCAAACTTACCTCGTTTTTGCTTCCATTTACATTAAAAGGATCACAACAACACAATTAACATGTTAAACAAAATGAATCCATCACCATTTCCTCCCACATAGGCCACGGCCAACATGCAACTTTCCACTTCATTCAATTCTCATTCGACTTTCATTTCCAATACGAATTCCACATTAACCACGACTATAATACAATTTAAAATTCAACATAACCATACTACATATATTCGGCCCACTTCAACATTCATGGCTCAACTTCAACATCCATATTTCATGATTTTTATTCATTTCCATACTCCACAACATACACAATCATTCATAAGATATGAAAAATAGGATTGAACCATACCTTTTTTCCACCTTGTTCATTCTCGGCTAAGGTTGTTCTTGCAAAACAAATGGTTTCCTTCTTCCAACAACTACTCCACATGAAAGAGGACCTTCCATTTAGTTGAAGAGCTAGGAGAAAAATATTTTTTTCCTTCAACTTCCATGACCTCCTATTCGGCCATGACCATGGCCGAATACTCTCTTGCTCTCTCTTTCTCCTTGCTTCTTGAATTTTCTACGTTGAAAATGATAAGTTGCCTTGTCTTATTATCACACACATATATATATAAGTGGTTAGGCATGGCCGGCCACCACGCTTTGTTTTTCAATTTATTTTCTTTTTCTTTCCCTCCAAACTTCTCCAATTTTCTAGATTTTTCTCAATTAATAAAGATGACTAATGACCTTATTTTGTCATCCCTTATATATGTATAGTTCCCACAATAAGATGAACACTTGTCCCATTGCATGGCTTGCAATAATTGACCAAAATGTAAGTGGGGCCCACAACCACAATGGCTTCTCCAGAAAGTCATGAACTATAATAGTTTCCAACTTCCACATTTGCTCTTAAGATTCCACGCCAATAATATTTACGAGCAACTTGCGCATTAAAACAAAACCGGAGAATGGCCTTGCCCTTAACTTCCCGCAATTATCTTAAAATATTCCAACGTACAAAATGCGGGATATAACACTAGAGGGCCGGGACACGCTATACACCGAGTCCCTCACTAGAGGGCCGGGACATGCTATACACCGAGTCCCTCATTAGAGGGCCGGGACACGCTATACACCGAGTCCCTCACTAGAGGGCCGGGACACGCTATACACCGAGTCCCTGCTACCAGAGGGGCCGGGACACGCTATATGTATATATATATGATGATATGATGATTTTGTTCCCGAGTCCCTCGCATTTCGGAGGGCGGGACACGTTATATGTTATATGTGTATTCCGAAGTATGATGTGACACGGAGTATGATGTGACACGAAGTCTGATACGATATATAATAACATGATGATTCGGATATGATATGGATATGCACGAATTATGTTTTAAA
>NW_026721283.1:0-8713 GCF_029784015.1 Lycium ferocissimum
AAAACGATAGTCATATTAAATCCATTCTAAATGCCATTAGGACTTCGTTAAAGAGAGTCTTAAGGATCGTGAACATGTATCAAGCCAATACGAGCCCGCCCATGAAAGTTACGGGCATTATTCGTTATAAAATCATTTGCAAACATATCAAAGCAATCCGAGACCGTATATGAAAGTTAGGGACATTATCCATTACAGAACACTTTAGGAATAAGAACTCTTTATGCATCATTCATTATCCAAACATACAAAAGACTCGAGGGCGATAGCTCGACTATACTAGGGATGCTAACATCAAGAAGTGAATAAGAATCGTGAGACATGCTCGGATCTTAAGAGTAGAGTTACCCCGATACTCGTATCATATCATAGCTTACTTACATCTAAGACATGCCAAAGAAAGAAAAGGTTAAGCTTTACATACCTCGTCCGCTTCCTAAGCTAATCCGAACTTAAATCTCGGGCTTCCCAAGATCTACAATAACGTCGTTAGACACCAAACATTAGCCATAGATATTAGGAATCCATTCCCAAGCTAGCACTTTATTTACGAGAAACTTGGGCAGCATTTCCCCCATAAATTAAACAAGGCTTAATACCTAGATGGACCCTTAGTTGTAGAAAGTGAGTCCCAGAATGCGGCTCAATCTCAGTCCTCTCATTCAGTGTCTATTACTGAGGAGCGGGAGGGAGCTTCAGCCCTAGCTCCAGCACCTCCAGTTCTGTCACACCCCAACTTGATAGGGCATGATGGGCACCCAACCCTTACTTAGGGCCGAGCGAACCCGCAGACTCTCATTATACTCACACTCTTACTGGACTCTTAAATCATGAAATGAATGCATAATGTAAGCTTTTCAAAAAGAAAACATGCCTTTCGTCCTTCTCAATTCAAGTAAAATCTGTAGTCATATGAAATCTGTAACATAATACATAATGATACATCGGCTTACAGAGCCGCTTACAAGACTGACGTGTTATATACATGACTCTCCGTACCGCAAAGTCTCTAACATAACTCGTATACCATAATATAGATACCGACTCGGCGGCACTCGGGAGGAAATGGAGCTCGCCAATCCGGTGGAACATCTTCTACTAATGTCCTCTACTATACGTATATACAGCTGTATGAAACGCAGCCCCCGAAGAAGGGGGATTACGAATATGTGCGAGTATGTAAAGCATGAAATACGATAAAACGGAATCATGCGAAATAAGGAGTATAGAAAATTAGTACGGTAACGTAAACTCATAAGGCTTGCTTTTTGAAACATAAATCATGCGTATCGATATCATGTAGTACATATACATATATAACGTGTCCCGGCCCTACCGAGGGACTCGGTAAATAAAATCATCATATGCATGTACATATAACGTGCCCGACCCTCTAGTGATGGACGCGGTAAATAAAATCATCATATACATGTACATATAACATGCCCCGGCCCTACAGTGAGGGACGCGGTGAACGAAGTCATCATATGCCATCCGGCCGCCTCCCCCATATCATCATATCATCATATCATATAACGTGCCCGGCCCTCTAGTGAGGGACGCGGTGAATATCATCATATACATATAACGTGCCCGGCCCTACGAAGGGGACGCGGTGAATAATGCGGTAGAGTTGTGCACGAATACATGCCCGGCCGGGACGCGGTGATGAAAAGTAATAACGACTCACATGAGCGGTAGTGAGAAACCATATGCATATAAATCATCATTTCAAACTCGATAGATAAGTAAGCAATCACGCTCGAGCATTAAAACGATAGTCATATTAAATCCATTCTAAATGCCATTAGGACTTCGTTAAAGAGAGTCTTAAGGATCGTGAACATGTATCAAGCCAATCTGAGCCCGCCCATGAAAGTTACGGGCATTATTCGTTATAAAATCATTTGCAAACATATCAAAGCAATCCGAGACCGTATATGAAAGTTAGGGACATTATCCATTACAGAACACTTTAGGAATAAGAACTCTTTATGCATCATTCATTATCCAAACATACAAAAGACTCGAGGGCAATAGCTCGACTATACTAGGGATGCTAACATCAAGAAGTGAATAAGAATCGTAGACATGCTCGGATCTTAAGAGTAGAGTTACCCAATGCTCGTATCATATCATAGCTTACTTACATCTAAGACATGCCAAAAAGAAAGAAAGGTTAAGCTTTACATACCTCGTCCGCTTCTAAGCTAATCCGAACTTAAATCTCGGGCTTCCCAAGATCTACAATAACGTCATTAGACACCAAACATTAGCCATAGATACTTAGGAATCCATTCCCAAGCTAGCACTTTATTTACAGAAACTTGGGCAGCATTTCCCCCATAAATTAAACAAGGCTTAATACCTAGATGGACCCTTAGTTGTAGAGGAAAGTGAGTCCCAGAATGCGGCTCAATCTCAGTCCTCTCATTCAGTGTCTATTACTGAGGAGCGGGAGGGAGCTTCAGCCCTAGCTCCAGCACCTCCAGTTCTGTCACACCCCAACTTGATAGGGCATGATGGGCACCCAACCCTTACTTAGGGCCGAGCGAACCCGCAGACTCTCATTATACTCACACTCTTCTTTGGACTCTTAAATCATGAAATGAATGCATAATGTAAGCTTTTCAAAAAGAAAACATGCCTTTCGTCCTTCTCAATTCAAGTAAAATCTGTAGTCATATGAAATGCGTAACATAATACATAATGATCCATCGCTTACGGAGCCGCTTACAAAACCGACGTGTTATATACATGACTGCGTACGCAAAGTCTCTAACATAACTCGGATACCATAATATAGATACTCGACTCGGCGGCCTCTAGGGAGGAAATGGAGCTCGCCAATCCGACTCTGGAACATCTTCTACTAATGTCCTCTACTCATCTGTATATACACGCTTGGTATGAAACGCGACCCCGAAGAAGGGAGTCGGTACGAGAATATGTCGAAAGTATGTAAAGCATGAAATACGATGAAACGTAATCATGCGAAATAAGGAGTATAGAAAATTAGTACAGTAACCAGAAACTCATAAGGCTTGCTTTTGAAACATAAATCATGCATGTCAATATCATGTAGTACATATACATATACATAACGTGTCCCGGCCCTCTAGTGAGGGACTCGGTAAATAAAATCATCATATGCATGTACATATAACGTGCCCCGGCCCTCTAGTGAGGGACGCGGTAAATAAAATCATCATATACATGTACATATAACATGCCCCGCCCTCAGTGAGGGACGCGGTGAATGAAGTCATCATATGCCATCCTGGCCGCCTCCCCCATATCATCATATCATCATCATATCATATAACGTGCCCCGGCCCTCTAGTGAGGGACGCGGTGAATATCATCATATACATATAACGTGCTCCCCGGCCCTCTAGTGAGGGACGCGGTGAATAATGCAGTAGAGTTGTGCACGAATACATGCCCTGGCCCGGGACGCAGTGAAAGAAGTAATAACAGCTCACATGAGCAGAGTAGTGAGAAACCATATGCATATAAATCATCATTTCAAACTCGATAGATAAGTAAGCAATCACGCTCGAGCATTAAAACGATAGTCATATTAAATCCATTCTAAATGCCATTAGGACTTCGTTAAAAGAGAGTCTTAAGGATCGTGAACATGTATCAAGCCAATACGAGCCCGCCCATGAAAGTTACGGGCATTATTCGTTATAAAATCATTTGCAAACATATCAAAGCAATCCGAGACCGTATATGAAAGTTAGGGACATTATCCATTACAGAACACTTTAGGAATAAGAACTCTTTATGCATCATTCATTATCCAAACATACAAAAGACTCGAGGGCAATAGCTCGACTATACTAGGGATGCTAACATCAAGAAGTGAATAAGAATCGTAGACATGCTCGGATCTTAAGAGTAGAGTTACCCCAACGCTCGTATCATATCATAGCTTACTTACATCTAAGACATGCCAAAAGAAAGAAAGGTTAAGCTTTACATACCTCGTCCGCTTCCTAAGCTAATCCGAACTTAAATCTCGGGCTTCCCAAGATCTACAATAACGTCATTAGACACCAAACATTAGCCATAGATACTTAGGAATCCATTCCCAAGCTAGCACTTTATTTACAGAAACTTGGGCAGCATTTCCCCCATAAATTAAACAACCCCCGAGAATTCAACTCGGCCAAATCATCAACAACAATACCAACAACCATACTAACACATCAACAATTAATTCAAAACGTATTCTAACGTTAGTAATTCCTTTCTATATAATTCGACGGCATTTCATTTACATTCAAATCAACCGCATACAATCAAACAAACATCAATGCTCACACGTTCAAGTACTAATCTGAGATCATTCAAACAAGATTCAAGAACACTTCAAACAATCCACACAATATTCAAAACAGCCCAACCAATATGCAACACCACCCGAAACCTTCAAACTCCAATAGGAACAACAAGAATACATTTCTTTCTTCCAAATTCATGAACTATACCAACAATCCACACGTTAACAACATCATTCTTATAAAAACAAGAAATCATATCAAAATCACGTTAGCTTCCAAAACAGCCCACAACGATTACAACTTCAATTTGAACCATCAAACCTTCATTTTCACCATAGAATCTACAACAACAACAACCAAAAATACTAAGTGAATTTAGTCCATTCCTTCTATACCAAAGCAGCGCCTATTCGGCTACAACACCAACACACATGACTTTATGAATTTCATACATTTCTACATACTACAACACGCACAAACCATCCATAACACATGTAAAGGAGGATTGAATCTTACCTTTTCCACTTAACTCCTCCCTCGGCTAGAGTTTGTGCCTTGAACTAATACTTGTTCTTGCTACTCCAACGACTACTCCATGTTGTTATACACCTTCTAAGGAGTTGAAATGCTTGAAGAAAATATTTTTTGATCCATTTTCATGAGCATCAATTCGGCCAGCCATGGCCGAATATGCTTCTCTTTTTTTTCTCCATATATCTCCAAATTTCTAGAGTTGTAAAATGATGAATTAGTCTTGCTTGTCATCACTTGTATATATATATATGTGGCCCCTACAAATACTAGGTGGACACATGCCCACCTCATGGCTTGAGGCAATTGGCCAAACCATGGGTGGGAGCCTACCCCCACACGGCCACTTGGCCATTTGGCCATTTTCATGAAATATTTATTTCCAACTTCTAGCCCCTAATTTCCCTTAATATTTCATACCAATAAAATTATAAGCAACTTGTACATTAAAACAAAATGGGAGGTACCTCGTATTCCACAATAGTCTTGTCCTTAACTTATCACGATTAACTCGGAACATCCCAACGTACAAATTACGGGATATAACAAGTTCCTCCACCGGATGCTTCAGGCCAAGATGTAAAAGAGGCCATTTATTTGCTTACTCAATTGGTTGCTGCCCAGACCCAGCGGCAGGGTACAGGGCAAGGTGATAGGGTTGTTAGTGCAAGGGCCCGTGATTTTATTAGCTTGAACCCTCTGAAATTCTTTGGATCAAACTCGGATGAGGACCCTCAGAATTTTATTGATGGAATGCTGAGGACACTTCGGTTGATACATGCTTCGGACACCGAATCGGTAGAGCTAGCATCCTATAGATTGAGGGATGTTGTGATTCATTGGTACACAGTTTGGATGGCTTCACGGGGAGCCAATGTGCTTCCCCCGGTATGCCAAGAATTTGTAGATACCTTCCTCCGACATTACTTGCCTCCAGAGGTTCGGCGAGCTAGAGCAGATAAGTTTTTGAATTTGAGGCAAGGAAGTATGAGTGCTCTAGAGTATAGTCTCCGCTTCAATTCTTTGGCTAGGTTTGCTTCGGCCATTGTAGCTGATATGGGTGACCGAGTGCACCGATTTGTGAAAGGCCTAGGGCCACATTCTAGGGATAGGTACTTGCAGCGTCCCTTCAGGACAACATGGATATTTCATGCATTCAAGTCCATGCTCAAAATTTAGAAAAAAGCCTACAACAACAAAGAAGTGAGCGTGAGCATGATAAAAGGTATAACAAGAGGGCTAGATCTTTGGGTCCGATGAGTGAGTATAGGGGCGAGCACAGAAAACAATTTTTCGAGGCATTCAGGCCATTCTATAACTAGTGCGCCTCCACGATTTTCAAGCCAGAGATTTGATAGATCTACTCATTCCGGGCCGAGTCAGAGCTTTTCGGGATCTCAGTTCAGGGGTGATTTGGGTCAGGCGAGGCCACCCGTGCCATGATATTCCCAGTGTCACGACTGATGTCCTATTTGGACACCCCAAACAGACGTACATACTAACTCATCATATTTTTATCTAGCTCAAACTTTCATATTAATTATCTCAAACAGATTAAAAGCAAATATTACCTTAAGCGGTCACACGTGCAACAATGTCACATCGAAGTCAGAAGAGACGGCGGAATATACATCGCCGAGTATGTATACATATACAAACATACAGGCCATTTAGGCCGCATCCAAATCTGATAGATTGGCGAAATATACGTCGCCAGATACATACACATGTACAGACAATTAGGCCGTCTTGGCCATAATACCGAACGGGACCGCATTAAGACGCAGATCATAAAAAAACGAACGCACACATGACCCATGACCCACATGTATGACTACGCCTCCACAAATCGAAACGAAACATATGACGGGACGGGCCCCCGCCGTACCCCAAATAATCAAATATACAAAAGCATAAACATCGCAGAAGATGGGTACCAACATATGGGCTCCGGACCAAAAGGAGCACTCCCTGATAGCAGAATGTATGGCCTACAACGGCGGATCGGGGAACCTCCGTACTGCGGGCATGAAACGCACCCCCGAAGAAGGGGGGTACGTACGAAAGATGTCTTGAGTATGTAAAGCATAAAGTACAATCCAAACCATAGCGAAGTGAAAGGTACGAGGAGAGAGAATACCGGATCAATATATACCAAACTCCGTGCTAAAGACATATGTACATAATGCAAACGAGAGATCATGCATAAGGCTCGGGAACGTGGTCACCACTCGCGCGGTGCCACACACAGCATACTCCAGAAGGTTTCAAATCTCCGTACACCCCGAACACAACATATCATATCATCAAACGTATCATATCACCAAACATATCATAAGCCATATCACAGCATAACTCCATAAACGGAATCCGGCCCTATGGCGAGGTCTCGGGAACCGTAACACAGCATACTGCTGAATTTATCATAGTGCGCACGATCACAAACCGGCCCGGGAACCGACGAACGATGTCATAGTATAGGTACGAGCAGAGTTGTGCGGAAACTAATACAATTTACATATCAAAACATTTATGACACTTGACATAATCATATGGTAACCCATTGGGTAAGCTAGTCAAAACAACTGATCAACACGAAGCTTATCTCACAAAAATACTTTTGAAATCGTATTTATAGTTTAAAATATAAATCAGAATATCATGGAGCAATCAAACATTGTTCTATAATAGCCAAAATCATAAGCAAAAGTCTTTTCCCGACATTATACAAAGATGAGTGTATTAGGGCAAACGAAGGAGTCTCGGGGCTAGTGGGCCCACCTCGGGTCAAGTCGGGGTGGCGGACACAAATTACGAACATTAGACTCTATGGAGTCATCCATGTAAATTTCAAAACAATTCCATCACATTTGTGCAAATTATGGATGTTCGGATAGTTTTCCAACAAAACATAGAATTATAATTCAATTACATTGAATGAATAGTGTCTAGAATCAGACTCAGATTGCTATGAACAGAATTGCCCCCGAGGCTCAAATCTCAACCTAGTATGTCTAGGACATGCCAGAAGAAGAAAAGGGATAGCTTCACATACCTTTTCCGCCTCCTATGTGTCTCCAAAATCAAGTCTCAAGTTCGCCAAAATCTACAATTTGGTCATATTTACCAAATGTGAGATATAGCTTCTAAGAATTCAACTTAAATTCATATTTGTCTACCGAAATTTTGGCAGCATTTCCCCTATAAATTCAACATCCCCGAGACTTAGCTCGGCCATAATATCAACGACAACAACCACAACAATAACAACAATCATCAAAATCACAGCAAAACGCATTCTAACATAATCCTTCTTCCTTTCTACGTAAGGCAACACTTCCATTCCAACTTCACAATGTCAAACTAATATCAACATTTCCATATTCATTAACTAACTTAAGACCATATAATTACGATTCGGAACCATTTCACATTATTCCACCAAATGTACAAAAGTTCCACCAAAACCACAATTCGTCCAAAACCTTCAATCTTCGGCGCAAACATCCACAACACATTTTTCATCTTCTAGTTTCATGATTTACATTAACTTTCACATACTAATCACACTACCTCCCATTAATACAAAAGATTACATACAAGTCGCATTAACTTCTATATCACTTTCCAAAACAAGTGTTATAGCCCGCATTTCGTACGCCTGGATATTTCGAGATGGTTTCGGAATGTCGAGGACAAAATCATTTTTCAAAAAAAAATTATTTTAATGTGCAAGTAGTTTATGAATATTATTAATGTGGAAATATTGAGAAAGGTCAGGGCAAAAAGGAAAATTCACAAAATGGTTCATGGTAATATTGAGGAAGGTTAGGGATGAAGATTATGTTATATGAGCATGTAAGAATATATATATATATATATATGGATTT
>NW_026721284.1:0-8905 GCF_029784015.1 Lycium ferocissimum
TTTTTCTCCAAGTTTCTAGAATTTTTCTTAGTACAAAAGATGAATTCTTCCTTGCCTTAGTCATCTTTTAATCACCTATGTCATGCATCCACGTGGCCATGGTCCACTCCACCTTGGATCGGCCACCTTGGCCTTTTTGGCCATTCCATGAACTTATTTTCCAACTTTGGCCTAATTTTCCTTATTCCAAATTTACCCTTAATGCTCCATTCCAATAAAAAGGATGCAGGCCAACTTACACATTCTAAAAATATTATAACCTTGTCCTTAACTTCCCGCCATTAACTCGGAATATTCAAACGTACAAAATGCGAGGTATAACACTTTTGGCATGTCTTAGATATGGCTAAGTTATGATATGTTATGAGCTTCGGGAGTAATTCTATTCTTAAAGTCCGAGCATGGTTATGATTCATACTCGTTTCTTGATGTTCGCATTTTGATACGGTCGGATTATGGTCCTTATGTCTTCCGTATGATTGGATTTTAAATGTTGGCACCTTTAATGTGGTTAAGCTAGCGGACCGTATGTCTTTGATACGATTGGATTTGAAATGCTGTATGCGGTTTGTTCCGAAAGGATTCTTGTTCTTACGTATGACTAAATTTCTAAGGTTGCTTAAGAGTTTTTTTTTCAAAAGAGTTTTGTTCCTAAACGGTTTCGAAACTACGAACGACCGTAACTTTCAAGAAAGGGCTCGGATCGCTTTGATATCTTCGCAAATGATTTCATGACGAGTAATGACTTTAATTTTCATAGGCGAACCCCGGATTGGGTTGACGCTCGTCCGTGGATCCGCGCTATCTTTTTTCGTATAGTTCTGGTGGCTTTTGAAAGAATTCAATATGACTATCCTTCCGACCACCGAGTATGATTACTTATTTATCTGTTGAGTCCGAAATAAGGATTTACGTATGTGATTTTGATACGTAACCATGATTTCTAAAATTCTATTTGATTCGTTCCCGAGGGTGCCTCGGAGGAAACTTGATTTGACTATCGTTTGGGCTTTTAAATGAGGACTTGTTTGATCATTCTGTTGAGTCGGCATAAGGGGGATTTATGTGCGTATGGTTTCTCGCTTTGTAAATGATGTGTCCGGTTCGCCGAGCCCCTTTTTGGCCAGGAACCGTGTATGTATTCTGATGTTATGATGTGCCCGGTATGTGATAGTGACCGCTGGATCCTTGATCGCGGTATGTGTGTGCCGCCGGATTCTGCGACCGCATTGCATGTGACGTTGCGCTGGATTCTCGATCGCGGTATGTGTGATGTTGCCGCTGGATTCTCGATCGCGGTATGTGTAATGTTGCCGCTGGATTCTCGACCGCGGTAAGTGTGATGTTGCCGCTGAATTCTTGACCGCGGTATATGTGATATTGCCGCTGGGTATTTTTCCGCGGTATGTGAGGTGATATTGCCGCTGGGCATTTGTCCACGGTATGTGATGTGATATTGTCGCTGGGTATTTGTCCGCGGTATGTGATATGATATTGATCGCTGGGTTCTTGACCGCTGTGAATGTCGGCCCCATATGATATGTTCTATTTTCGTATGTATGAGGTAAATGTTTTTCAAAAGAAAGCTACATTTGGCATTCGATGGTTATATTTGTCTTCTCGTACCGCTTATGTATGATTTGTACTTCGTATGCAAGCACTTTGGTTTTCGGGTTGTTATGCTCACTTTACTCTTACTTCGATTGTAACCCGTTTTCGGTATTTCATGCTTTGCATACTCAGTACATGTTCCGTACTGACCCCTTTCTTCCGGGTCGCGTTTTATCGCTTCTTGTGTACCTGATTTGTAGGTGTGTTAGCGAGAAGATGTTCCAATTCGGATTGGCGACCCATTTCCTCCCGAGTGTTGCCTGCCTGAGAGTACTTTTGCTGGTGTACGAAGTTATGGTAGAGACTTTGCAAGACAGGTGTCGTGTGAATGAGATGTCGAGTTTTGTAAGCGGCTATGTAAGCGGATGTATCATTACGCTTACCGTTACAGATTTGTTATGTTTACGATTTGATACGACGTTAGTTTCATTTGGTTTGACAAAAAGATGAAAGGCATGTTTATTTTCAAAAAAAAATTCATTATACGCTTATGTCATGTTTTGCGGACTAAGATGATTATGAGTATTACGAGAGGTCAGCGGGTTCGCTCGGCCTAAGTAAGGGCCCCGGGTGCCCATCTTGCCCCTTCTCCGAAATTAGGTGTGACAAATTGGTATCGGAGCGGGTTCGTCTTGGGGTTGTCCGCAAAGTCGTGTCCAGAGAGTCTTGTTTATGTGGTGTGTAGCGCGCCACACTTATAAACGGAGGGCTACGGGCATCTAGGGTGGTTACTCTTCTTCACATCCGAGATCGTGCCATAGAGCCAAGTCATAGGAGATGGGACTCCTTACCCCGATTGTGATTGCGGGTGAAGAATGACACCGATAGAAGAAAGTGATTGATGATGTTGGAAGTCACAAAGTACGCAGGTAAGTAAAGGTATAAAAGATATATGTTGGGGAAGATATTGAAGTTGCGATTGAAATACCAGTTGAAGATTAAAGGGGGAAAGTAAACAAGAAAGTGTAAGAGGTACCGTTTGAGTTGGGCATACGAGGTATGTTTATCATTTGTGTCTTTATTCTTTGATATTGGGAGCCTGTGTGTAGCCGCGATATGATATGATATGTATATATGTATTTTTTGTGTGGGGCATTGTTGGTATTTCACAACGTCTGGTTTGAGATAGTAAGAAATATAGAGGTAAACTCACCGGAATTTTTTGAGAGTAAAAGAGAATGAGATACGGGTCTACGTGATGTGTTTTGAAAGGTTGTGTCAATAATAAGGGTAAGATTTGGCAAGTTACAGTACGGGCTGATTTTAAAAAATAAGTTAATACTGGATTGATGGTAATGGTAATCGGAGGTCGATACCGATATGGTAAAAAGAATTTGGAAAGGGTTTGTGATATTAAGAGATGATTTAGAAGAGGTTGGCTGGAAAAGAAAGGGTTAAGTTTGGAAAGTGTCAACATAATGATATTTGGGAAAGAAAGAAAGCGAGTAAATGAAAGGCAAGAGGATCAAACTGTCGGAATAAAAGTGTCGCCTAAGTGAGACTGGAAATACGGGAATAGGGCAAAATATAATCGGGTGATAGTATGAGTATGCCCCTAAAGGGGGGGAAGCGAGTGCGAGAGATGTAAGTGTAAGATAAAGAAACCCCCCCCCCCCTTGAGATCCTTAAGACCCCATACGACTAGTTGAACATTCGAGGACGAATATTCTAAAGGGGGAAAGGATGTTATACCCCGTACTTTGTACGTGGGAATATTCTAAGTTGGTTGCGACAAGTTATGGACAAGACTTTTAATTTTCGATTTTGTTGATTTTTGTCTTAATGCACAAGTTGCATATTTATCTTTTCATTGGTATGGAGTGTTAAGGGTAAAGTTGGAATAAGGAAAATTTGGGATCAAAAGATGAAGTATGGAAGGTTAGACATTTCATGAAAATTTGGGGCCAAAAGCCAAGTTTTGGAAATTTTGATTCATGAAAAAAGTGACTTAT
Source organism: Lycium ferocissimum (assembly GCF_029784015.1). Taxonomy (NCBI): domain Eukaryota; kingdom Viridiplantae; phylum Streptophyta; class Magnoliopsida; order Solanales; family Solanaceae; genus Lycium; species Lycium ferocissimum. The sequence goes on from NW_026721284.1 coordinate 3,564, forward strand.
GGGCCATAGGCCACATGTATGAGGTATATAGGTAGAATTAGATGACTCATTAAGTCATCTTCACCATTTCATCTCCTAGAAAATTCAAGAAACATCAAGAGAAAGAAAAAAAAAAAAAAAGAGAGAACGGCTAAGAGGGCTGGCCGAACCAGCCCTATGAAGTGATCATGAAAAATTATTTTCTTCAAGCTTTTCTACTAATTGGAAGGTCCTCTACAACGAGGAGTAGTTGGTAGAGCAAGCAAAGCGCTCGTTTTTGCGGAATATAGTCCTAGCCGAGAGGAAGAGTTGAAGAGAAAAGGTGAGATTTAATCTTTATTTCTATATGTTATGCATGGTTTGTGCATGTTGTGAAGTGTAGAAATGAATGAAATTTATGAAAATATGAATGTTAGAGTGAAGCCGTGTATGTGTGGTGTGTGGCCGTGTGTTTGTAGTGGTGTGTATGAATAATGAATTAAGTGTATTTAGCATGGTTGGGTGTTGTTGTAATGTGTAGAAATGGATGAAAACCATGAAATTTGTATGTTGTTGTTGTGGCCGAAAATGGGCTGATTTGGTGTGGGCATGTGGGACTAATGTGATGTAGTATTTTGGTTGTCGTAGTTGTGAATTCCATGATGTAAAATGAAGTTTTAATGATCCAAGTTAAGGTTATAATTGTGTGGGCTGAATTGGAAGATAATGTGACCTTGATATGGCTTCCTGAATTTATGAAAATGAAGTTGTAAACGTATGTATTGTTGACATAATTTATGAATGTGGAAGAAAGAAAGGTGTTGGTAATATTCTTGTTGAATTGGAATGGTTTCGGGTGGGAAGCATGTATTGGATTGGCTTGTTTGATTATTATGCGGATTGTTTGGAATGATCTTGAATCTTGTTTGAATGGTTTTTGATTGGTACTTGAATATGCGATCGTTGATATTAGTTTGAATGTGAAGTTGAATTAGATATACATGAATGTTGTTGAATTATGTAGAAAGGAGTTATTAATGTTAGAATGCGTTTGGAATTGCTTATGGATATTGTTGATGTAGGTCGTTGGTATTGTTGTTGGATATTTACGAGTCAAATTCTCGGGGTGTTCAATTTACGGGGAAAATGCTGCCAAATTTACGTAAATAAAGTGCAAGCTTAAAATGGGATTCCGAGGTGCCTATGACTAATGTTTGGTGTCTAATGACGTGTTGTAGATTTTGAGAAGCCGAGACTTGAGTTTGGATTAGCTTAGGGAAGCAATCAAGGTATGTAAAACTTACCTTTCCTTCTTTTGGCATGTCTTAGATATGGCTAAGTTATGATATGTTATGAGCTTCGGGGGTAATTCTATTCTTAAAGTCCGAGCATGGTTATGATTCATACTCGTTTCTTGATGTTCGCATTTTGATACGGTCGGATTATGGTCCTTATGTCTTCCGTATGATTGGATTTTAAATGTTGGCACCTTTAATGTGGTTAAACTATGGACTGTATGTCTTTCCGACCCCCGAGTATGATTACTTATTTATCTGTTGAGTCTGAAATAAGGATTTTTATGTATGTGATTTTGATACGTAACCATGATTTCTAAAATTCTATTTGATCTGTTCCCGAGGGACGTTCGGAGGAAACTTGATTTGACTACTGTTTGGGCTTTTAAATGAGGACTTGTTTGATCATTCTGTTGAGTCAGTAATAAGGATTTATGTGCGTATGGTTTCTCGGTTTGTAAATGATGTGTCCGGTTCGCCGAGCCCCTTTTTGGCCGGGAACCGTGTATGTATTCTGATGTTATGTTGTGCCCGGTATGTGATAGTGACCGCTGGATACTTGACCGCGGTATGTGTGATGTTGCCGCTGGATTCTCGACCGCGGTATGTGTGATGTTGCCGCTGGATTCTCGACCGCGGTATGTGTGATGTTGTCGCTGGATTCTCGACCGCGGTATGTGTGATGTTGCCGCTGGATTCTCGACCGCGGTATGTGTGATGTTGTCGCTGGATTCTTGACCGCGGTATATGTGATATTGTCGCTGGGTATTTGTCCGCGGTATGTGAGGTGATATTGCCGCTGGGTATTTGTCCGCGGTATGTGATGTGATATTGCCGCTGGGCATTTGTCCGCGGTATGTGATGTGATATTGTCGCTGGGTATTAGTCCGCGGTATGTGATGTGATATTGACCGCTGGGTTCTTGACCGCGGTAATGTCAGCTCATATGATATGTTCTATTTTCCGTATGTATGACGTAAAATGTTTTTCAAAATAAAGCTAAGCATTTGGCATTCGATGATTATATTTGTCTTCTGTACCGCTTATGTATGATTTGTACTCGGATGCAAGCACTTTGGTTTTCGGGTTGTTATGCTCACTTTTTGTACCCCTTACTCGGTTATGACTTCGTTTTCGGTATTTCATGCTTTGCATACTCGGTACATGTTCCGTCGACCCCTTTCTTCGGGCCGCGTTTCATGCCGCGAGTACCCACGGATGAGTAGGTGGTGTTAGAAGAAGATGTTCCACTCGGATTGGCGAGCTCCATTTCCTCCGGAGGCTTTGCCGGTCGTAGTACTTTTGTATGGTGTACGGGGTTATGGTAGAGACTTTGGAGACAGTGTCGTGTGAATGAGATGTCGGTTTGTAACGGCTATGTAAGCCGATGTATCATTACGTTCTTATTCTTTGTTATGTTTACAGATTTGATACGATGCTAGTTTCATTTGGTTTGACAAAGATGAAAGGCATGTTTGTTTTCAAAAAAATTTCATTATGCCCTTATGTCATGTTTTGCGGGCCCAGTATGATTATGAGTATTACGAGAGTCAGCGGGTTCGCTCGACCCTAAGTAAGGGCCGGGTGCCCATCATGCCCTATCGGAAATTAGGGTGTGACATTATTCCTTTCATCCTAACAAGATTTCGGATAGAGTTTTCCCTGTAACAAGGACTATTTTTTTTTTCTCTACCTGTCTCAATTTATCAACAATCAAACATACAACGACCATATATACCAAGCACCTACAATACAATTTCAGCAACTCTGTACCATCCATCAAATTACACATCACAATAATGTGCACTCCATAATACCATTGTTCACTTGGTTAGCATCTGCAACACGAGTTAAAGTCATCTCCATAAAGCACAAGTAACGAACATGTCAGAATGATCCTAAAAGAAGTTCAAGCTCTATAGCACATCTAGAATCAAGAAGAATGAGAAACGCCTATAATGTCCTGGTAGTCATAAATCCATATAGGTAGCTAGTCTACATGAAGAAGACTCTACTAGACACAGCTCCACAACAATCCTAGGACACTTCTAAACCTAGGCTCTGATACCAAGTTTGTCACACCCTAAAACCCACCCTAGACGTGACCGGCATCCGACATCATGAACAACATCGGAAAAACCTAAAAGACGCAGTAATAACACTTGAACCCGCCAGGCCCAATATTCACCTCCAATAATTATAGATATAAATGCAATCAAGATATATGAATTAAAATTAGCAGAAGTCTTTAACGAATAAAATACTAAGTCAACGAAACAACGTGCCCGAGAGTTAATCAATAACTCGACAACTACCCACAACAATGAATACTATGGATCTTCTAAGAGACACAACAATCATATAACTTCGGAACGCAGCCCGAAAATCTAGAATGATAAGTAAATAAATGAATAAATGTGTGGGCTCACTAAATCAGCAGCAACAGCAAGTCCTTCCTAAGCGCCTGAAGTATCAAGAGCCTTCTCTTCTCCATTACCTAACATACCATCAAAAACAACAATGGTATGCCTGAGTACTTCGTACTCAGTGAGTGCCTCGGGGACAATAAGTAATATGAAATTAGAGTACGTAATAAACAAAGAAATCAGTCTTGCAAGTGATATGAGAGCAATGTAAGAATAGTTATTCAGTTTGTGTATCTCAATAATAAGTATCAAAACCGATTATAAAGCCTCTAATCAAGTTACAACTTCGAATATGCCTTTTTAAATCAACTAACATAGTCCTCAACAATTCCATAAGAGAATAAGAATGTCACACATGCCAATACATGCCCAAGAATCAAGCATATCACGCATAGCGCACCATACCGGAACATATAATTCTCGGTGGCTATCCTTCCTCCCGAATAGCTAGGCATAAATGTCACGACCCAGCCCCGTGGGCCGTGACTGGTGCCCTAACTGGACACCCACACGTACCTACCTGTCAGACTAGGCGTACCAGCCGACTAATTCCATTTAAACATACATAAATTCGTACAGATATACGATACTTCGCACAAACATACATATGCATATATACATACTGAAACCTGTACAGAAGCCGTTAGGGCTATCATAGCAGACAGAGTCGCAACTCGAGCATACGTACCTGACCAGTGACAACCCACAAACCCACAGAACGTGTCTCATGTGCCTCTAACATACGAGAACAAAATCAAGACGGGACAGGCCCGCCGTACCCAAATAGTCATATATACGTAACATACGGACAACGATAAGATATATACCAAAAGTATCGGCTCCGGATCAAAGGAGCTCTCCAAATAAAGCTGGGACGACGTCCTAGACCGGTGGCGTATCACGCGGTGCGTCTGTACCTGTGGGCATGTAACACAGCCCCCGAAGAACAGGGGGTCAGTACGAAAGTGTACCGAGTATGTAAAGCGGAAAAGTAACAAGTACCACCGTAATCAAGAATAGGAGTACAGACACATAACAGTCAAAGCTATAGTCAGAGTCCGAAGTACAAATGTAATACCTTGTCCGAGACCTCGTAAAAACACAGTACCAAAGGGTAAGTGGTGCATATCAGATCATGTAACATCATATGAACATATGTCGTGTCCCGCCCTCCGATAAGGGACTCGGTGGGTGAGATCATGCATAACAAAATCATATATCATATGTACGGATAACGTGTCCCGGCCCTTTATTAAGGGACTCGGTAATATGGAATCATGCGTATGTCGAATATATATATCATGTATACATAACGTGTCCCGCCCTCCATCGCGGGTCTCGGTGAATAGTAATCATGTGCCATCCGGCCACCATGCCCGTATCATCACATCATAATCATAAATGATAACGTGTCCGGCCCGCAAGTACGAGGGACTCGGTGAATAATGCAGAAGTGCGCACGAGAACATGTCCTGGCCCGGCTCGTTGAAAAGACATATCATAACTTGCACGAACGAAAGTAATGCAGAACATATGCATATAAGTCCAGACTCGAAACAGTACAAGCCAAACTTTAAGCCACGAACGTACCTTTCATAAATCGCGACGGATTATGTCGGGCGTAAATTGCCGAGATTGTTCGTACATAACAAATATACCATGG
>NW_026721285.1:0-9045 GCF_029784015.1 Lycium ferocissimum
AATTTTAAAAAACAGAAACCCCGAAGCGGTCAAATAGATCATCAATGGAGGCTTGGGGAATTGCCCCATGGACCTTTTCAAGGCGGTAATCAAGCCATCCTCGGTCCCATCTTTCTTCTTCCTGGAATAAGGGCACCCCGAGGGGAAGGCGGCTGATGCAATAGACCCACTTGCTCGATAAATCTGCAATTATTTCTTAAGTTCTCTCAACTTACAAAAGCATCCTTCGATATGGTGGAATGAAAATAGGACGAGTACTCGAGTCTACGTCGATACAGAAATTAATGTCACGATCGGGCGGCATACCCAACAAATCTGATGAAAATACCTCCGCGAACTCACTCATAATAGGAATAGACTCAAGGGATGGAGATGCAATAGTCGTATCACGAATATGCACCAAATACGCTAAATACCCCTTACTTACTAACTTCTTCGCCCGAAGGAAGGAAATAATCTTCTTCGGAGAGGGACTAGGAGTACCTCTCCACTCAAACCTAGGGTGCCCGACATGGCTAAAGTGACTGCCTTGGCATGACAGTCTAAGATCGCATGATAAGAAGAAAGCCAGGACAACAACAACAACAACAACAACATACCTAATGAATCCCACAATGTGGGGTCCGGGAGGTGAGTTTAGCATTGCACCTTACCCCTACCTTAGGGGAGGTCGTCGAACACTTTTACCAAGAAAAGGCATAGGAAAGGTCAGATACGGGCAAATAATTCAAAACAATTATGAAAACGAAAACAGCGAAAGTGAATAAGCCATGATAAACCATTATGTGCAAACAGATACTCGCAGAAATCGAGGGACAAGAAACTAAAGATCAATGCAGCTACTCGCAAGAAAGGATAAACGCCACTACCTACTAGCCTTCTACCCTGATCTGAGTCCTCCATACTCTTCTATCTAAGGTCATGTCCTCGGTAAGCTGGAGATGCGCCATGTCCTATCTAATCACCTCTCCCCAATACTTCTTCGGCCTACTTCTATCTCTTCTGAAACCGTCCATAGCCAGCATCTCACACCTCCGCACTGGGGTATTTGCATCTTTTCGCATCACATGCCCAAACCATCTCAGCCTCGCTTCCCGCATCTGGTCCTCCATTGAGGCTACTCCTACTTTGTCTCGGATAACTTCATTCCTAATCCTATCGCTCCTAATGTTCCCACACATCCATCACAGCATTCTCATTTCCACCACTTTCATCTTCTGAATGTGAGACTTCTTGACTGGCCAACACTCCGCCCCATACAACATAGTTGGTCTAACCACTACTTTGTAGAACTTGCCTTTAAGTTTTGGTGGCACCTTCTTGTCGCACAACACTCCGGAGGCAAGCCTCTATTTCATCCACCCTGCACCAATATGATATGTGACGGCATCATCAATCTCTCTGTTTCCTTGTATAATAGACCCAAGATACTTGAAACTATCTATCTTCTATATGACCTGGGTGCCAAGCTTCACTTCCATGTCAGCCTCATACACTACATCACTGAACTTGCACCCTAAGTACTCCGTCTTGGTCCTACTCAACTTGAACCCTTTAGACTCTAGGGTTTATCTCCAAACCTCCAGCTTGGCGTTAACTCCGCTGCGAGTTTCGTCAATCAGGACTATATCATCCACGAATAACATACACTATGGCACCTCACCTTGAATTTGCCGCATCAATCCATCCAACACCAAGGAACATAAAAATGGGCTAAGAGCTGATCCCTGATGCAACCCCATCATAACTGGAAAATGCTCTGAGTCCCCTCCCATAGTCCTTACCCTGGTCTTGGCCCCATTATACATGTCCTTGGTCGCCCTAATGTACGCCACAGGGACACCTCTAGCCTCCACGCATCTCCATAGAACCTCTCTCGACACTTTGTCGTATGCCTTTTCTGGGTCGATGAACACCATGTGCAAGTCCCTCTTTCTCTCCCTATACTGCTCCACCAGTCTCCGTACAAGATGAATAGCTTCTGTAGTAGAGCGCGCCGGCATGAATTTGAACTGGTTCTCTGAAATAGACACGTCTCTCCGTACCCTCATCTCCACCACCCTTTCCCACACTTTCATAGTGTGGCTTAGTAGCTTGATCCCTCTATAGTTGTTGTAACTTTGAATGTCGCCCTTGTTCTTGTACAATGAAATCATTATACTGCATCGCCATTCTTTGGGTATCGTAGCCGTCTTAAAGAGGACATTAAATAACTGAGTCAACCACTCCAAACCTGCCCTGCCTGCAGTCTTTCAAAATTCCCCAGGAATCTCGTCGGGCCCTATCGCTCTTTCCTTACTCATCCTACGAACAATGCCCTTAACTTCCTCAATCTTTATACTCCTACAATATCTAAAATCACGACACCTCTCGGAGTACTCCAAATCTCCCAACACAATGTCTCTGTCCCTTTCGTCGTTCAACAGTTTATGGAAGTATGACTGCCATCTCTGTCTAATGAGAGTGTCCTCCACCTGTACCCTGCCATCCTCATCCTTGATGCACTTCACCTGATCCAAGTCACGCGCCCTCCTCTCCATCGCCTTGGCTAGTCGATACAACTTCTTATCCCCGCCTTTGTCCTCTAGTTCTGCATACAGGTGTTCAAAAGCTGCTGTTTTTGCCGCTGTAACAGCTAACTTTGCCTTCTTCCTCGCCCTCTTATACGAGAAAGCCAGGACATACCCAATATAATATCAAAGTCCACCATATCCAGAATCATCAAATCTATCCAGGTGTCATACCCCATAAAAGTAACTAAACAAGACTGGTAGACTCAACTAACAACCACAGAATCTCCGACTAGAGTAGACACATGAACATGTATATCTATGCTATCACAGGGTAAATCCCAACCAACGGCATGAAATGCTGATACATACGAATAAGTGGATCCAGGATCAAATAACACAGATTCTACTCTATGATGGACAGAAATGGTACCTGCCATCACCCCATCAAGAATCTCCACTCGGAGATCTGGCTGCTCTCGCCCTCGCGGCCTCAACTCTCACTGCACAGTCAACAATGGCTTGGAACGAAGCGTCTGCTGCCTCAAGCTGGACACAGGGCAGCTGGAGAGGACCATCTAACCCGCTAATGGACCATCGAATCCTACCGACCTCCGTCGGAATCAACGGGTAGGAGTAACGAGCCAAGTAGGAGAATCCGATAACGCATAGGTAGTGACCGGCATGGCCTCCTAATGAAGGACAAGGAACTGACCCTAACGCTCGTCCCTCCGAGAACGTGGCACGTATCTCTCCAGAAACACCCCATAGAACTGCTCCTAAGTAAGTGGGCGCACGCACGCTAGCCTGCTAGCAAGGTAGTCTCTCTACCATGACCTCGCGCCACCACTGAATCGAAGGGTAACATACCTAACTCCGACGTTATCCGTGATCCTTGCTGCATGGAGTAGCTCGTGCGTGACCACGCTGAAATCATAGGCATCCTCATCTGGTGCGCCCGCGAAATCAGTGGGGCCAACCTCGTGTACCTCCTCCATACTGGCGTGTCACGAATCCTCACCATCTGTAAGGGAAGAGATAAGAGTCGGATACCAATTTGGTCTTTTCAGATACCAATTTGAATAAAGTAGCACGATGGAAAGAAAGAAGATGAGATTTCCTAAATGACCCATAGCCTCCCGCAGGTAAGTACGAATTTATCATACCGATTCACGAGACTCTACTAGACACGCTCTTGGATTAAAATCGGGTAACCTAGGGCTCTGATACCAACTTGTCACGGCCCATTTTAGCCTAGGTCATGCAGGCACCTACCATTCCTCCCTTGGTAGGCGAACCCTTAACTCAACGTTCACAATCAATAAATATAATAATAAGCGGAAGAAGTAAATGACGTAAGTCTCATAATATAGTATAATATAGAAAAGTGCGGAAGTAAATGAATCCACCCCAGTATCTGGTCTGGTCATACAAGAGCATCTAAATCCAAATAACTCTGGTCTGAATAATAATACATAAAGTGTCTCAAATCATGTCTTGAAAGGAAAGTAAGACATAAACAATAGAAGAGTCTTCGAGGTTAGTAGACGCCAAGCTCACCCTGGAAAACTCAAGTAGAAGTTGAGGAGTCGATCATCCACGAGTCAGAAAAGTAGATCCAGCCTGATACTCTGGATTCATAGAAAAATGCAGCAAGTGCAGGTCAGTACAAACAACATTACTGGTAGGCATCATAGGTCGACTAAGCATAGTTAACACAACTCAGAGAATAACGCAGTAAACAAGTAGAACAATCAAGCATGAAACAATATAATCGTAACCGAGTATCCATTAACACCTATGTAAGTATCTAACCCCGATATAATAAGTCTGAGTATATCAATTCCTGGAACAATCAACACCATAGAATCAATAACACAATCCACCACAATACAGTTATCACGACATCTCACTCAAGTCATAATGCAATGCAATAATGGTATGAATGTGATGCCATGCCATGCTATGCAAATGAGATGTACACATGTACTCCGGATGGAAATATCGACGTCTCGGCAGCACAACCCAGTGTGACTCGCGAAGTCTAAGTGCCACCCGTCTCGGATCTTTGCCTACCGGCAGACAGGATCCAGCTGAATTGCTCACGAGGTGGAGTCTCCGCGGCACCAGTCTGGGGGACCCATGGAGCCCATGCACTACAATCGAATCCGGGATAACATCGGAAATGGCCATGCACAACGATGCTCGAATATAACCATTGGACATCGGCCTCCTCACAATCACTCAAAAGAGTTGTCAAATATCAGTTTCACAAATCAACAATTCCGGAATTGAACCTCGGACATCGGCCTCCTCACAATCACTCAAGCAAAAGAGTTTAGCAAGTATTAGTTTCATATAAATAACGATTTCGAAATACATATTCGGACATCGACCTTTTTTACAATCACTCAAGTAAAGGAGTTTATTAAATATCAATTTCGCTCAATCAATGATACCGAATCATCACCGGATATCGGCCATGCATGATAATATGAGAGAATGTGTGCAGTGCATATGTCAATCATCAACAAGTAAGCACAATATCACAAGTACCTCAACGGGGTACGCCAACAATATATCACATCACAATACCAACAGTGGGTATGCCAACATATATGAATAACTCAAGTACCAACAGTGGATACGCAAATAATGTATCATTGTACAAATACCAACAAGGGTATGCCAATCCTATCCCCAATCAGGACAACAAGTGACATTCACTATCTACCAACTACACATGGCATCAAGCCAACACCATTAAACAATCAAACACATATAATGGGGTGGCTAGTCCCAGCACACATCAGGGCCTAACCTAAGCCAATATCCATCCCAACTTCACACCCGAAGGTTCACATGCTGTCTCCGACATCATAATCTAAATATGTGATTCACTATACTAAGTCTCACCAAAGGTAAACCATAACCTACTCCGGGATCGCCGAACCGCAATACGAACAAGTCACTCTATCGCCTTGCCCTTCCTCTGAAGCTCAGAACCAAAGTATTCTAGGCATAATCAAATTCTAAATTAGAAATCATAAATAATGATACTAATATTGCTATGATATCAATTAGGTCCAATTTAACCCTAGAAATTGAGAAAATGGGCCCACAAAGGCGAAATAGAAAATTCAGGTAAAATACCAAATTGAATCCTAGGTAATCATAACCAATCATTTATTATTGATTTAGCTCAAGAACTATCCCCAAATCTGATTTCTAGTAAAACCCCCAAATTAGGTATGAACCCTAATTTCCCCAAATCTGAAATTCAACATTGAAAGTGGAAGACATGGGGTTACTAAGCTTAGATTCGTCACATTTTAGTATTAGCATCATCAATTTTATCAATTATAACCCTAGGGAGAAGTCTGCTAAAACCCTTCTTCAAATTCTACTTCTAAGAGATTGAAAAGGGAAGGGATGATTCTAGGATGATAATGATTAAAGAGAAGTAAGTGATTAGACAAAGCTTTACCTCCAAGAAATTCCTCAATTTATCCTCAAGAACAACCCAAGCTCCAATATCGAGTTATAACATAATGAGGGACTAGGTCTTATTTTACGACACATTATATTTAATGAAATTTCCCTGCCCGTGACCGCCACGGCGAGGGTATTGCCTCTACAGCGACGCCGCTGCGGCGTCGGGGACACCGCTGCGGCGTCGGGGACACCGCTGCAGAGGTGAAGGCCCCTTTACTCATGACGACCCTAACGGTCACTACACCGCTACGGCGGTACCGCCGGGGCGGCTCTGGTGCCGCTGTTGTGGATACGAGACACCAGAAATTCCCCAAATTCCCTAAGTCTTCCATCAAATTTTCGGGTTATTCCCGAGGCCATCTACTCATAATCCGACCACCTAAACCCATACAAAAAAATGCCACGAACGCACTCATGATCTCAAAATTTCCAACGGAGGTCTTGTTGACTGAGTCAGCCACCGATGCCTACTTCCCATTTCCTATCCAAAGTCCCGAATTGAACCAAAATGCATTGGGAACCGAACCAATCATACATACAAGTTCTAAACAATCATCCGAACCTCTTGGAGTTGACGAAACTCCAAAAAAGGTCCGTTTACCTAAAAGTCAACCTCGGGTCAGAATGAGTCAATAAACACTCGAAAATGGCGAAAGTGCAAGAAGGACTATAACAACCAAACGGGTTATTACAACTATCCAATTAAAATGTTTGTGGGATAATGCCTTTTAATGCCTGGTATACACCTCACAAAGGACCCCATATAGATAATGCCTCAAAATCTTCAATGCGAAGACTACCATAGCCAACTCCAAATCATGAGTAGGGTAGTTATTCTCATGGATCTTCAATTGCCTAGAAGCATAAGCAATGACCTTGCCTTATTTCATCAACACGACGCCCAAACCAACACGGGACGCATCACAATAGGCTGAGAAATCCTTATCCCCCTTGGGTAATGCCAAAATTGGAGCTGCAGTCAATAGAGTCTTGAGCTTTGGAAAGCTCTCTTTACTAGCTTCGGACCACTGGAAAGGAACCTCTTTCTGAGTCAATATGGAAAGGTGAAAAGCAATAGAAGCAAACCCTTTCCAAAATCGACGGTAGCAACTAGCCAAACCCATGAAGCTACGAATCTTAGTCACAGTAGTGGGCATCGCCCAATCCCTAATAGCCTCAATCTTCTTGGGATCAACCATGATTCCTTCCTTTGACACCACGTGACCCAAGAATGCCACAGAATCTAGGTAGAACTCACACTTTCAAAACTTGGCATAAAGCTCTTTGTCTCTCAATAACCCAAGGACAATCCTCAAATAATGCTTATGGTTCTCTCTACTCTTCGAATACACCAAGATATCATCGATGACTGCTACGACGAAGGAATCCAAGTATGGCTTAAAAATGCCATTAATCAAGTCCATGAAAGCTGCTGGGGAATTTGTAGGCCCAAATGACACAATAAGGAACTTGTAATGACCATAACGAGTCCTAAAGGTCGTCTTCAGAACATCCTCAGTTCGAATCTTCAGCTGGTGATAGCCTGACCTCAAATCAATCTTTGAAAACATAGAAGCTCCTTGAAACTGGTCCAACAAGTCATCAATGCAAGTAATAGGATACTTATTTGTCACGCCCCAAAACCCACCCTAGACATGACCGGCATCTTACGTCATGAAACAACATCGGAAGAACCTAAAAGATGTAATAACAACACTTGAACCTGCCAGGTTCAATATTCACCTCCAACAGTTTATAAAATAAATACAATCAAATCATGATATATGAATTAAATCAGCAGAAGTCTTTAATATTATCAAACTTAATCAAAACGTGACGAACACCCAAGAGTTTAACAAAAGTCAACATCTACCTACAAAAATGTATACTATGGAGCATCTAAGATAAAAAGTAATTGTCTGACACATTAGGACGCAGACGCTAAAAATAGAATAATAAATGAATATGCTAAGGGGTGTCCCATGAATGAGAATGTGGGCTCACCAAGTTAGCGACAACAGCAAGTCCTTCGTAAGTGCCTGAAGTATCAAGAACCTGCTCTTCTCCGTTACATAACATCAAAATAACAATAGTATGCCCGAGTATTTCGTACTCGTTGAGTGCTTTGGGACAACAAGCAACATCAAAATCAAGTACAATGATGCTTAAAGAAATCGGGCCTCGAAAACCATGTGAAATCAATGCAAAAGCAGCTTATTCAACTTCTGCGTATCTTAACAAAGAATTATCAAAACCGATTATAAAGCCTCTCTTGTTAAGTTACAACTTTGAAATATGCATTTCAACTTGATCATGATTGTCAACAACAGCTTTAAGAAAGAATAAGGAATATCACATCACAACATGGGGCCCTAAGAATCAATCACATCGAAGTGATGGCCGAAGAAGTTCCCTAATCACAGCGCATCACACGGAATACGTGATTCCCGATGGCTATCCTTTCTCCCGAATAGCTAGGTATTAACCGCACTCGGGGCGAACCCAACAAGGCCACTTTTTCCTCCCGAATGGCTAGGCATTACCATACTATGATCCATGTTTCGACTACCTTTCCTCCTTATAGCTTGTGCCAAACACAAGAATAAAGTTCATAGCATAAGCCTATCCATAATTTGTCTCTTAAGGTAGTCACATCATCAATTAGCATTAAAGTTCATTATGCCATATCGTAAAGATAAATCATTTCAAAGAATGTCTTGAAAACATTTACATTTGTTTAACTAAGATTTCACTATCATAATTCAACATGAAAATATTATTATCAATCCTTAGCCATCATTATTGATCATCTTTTATTGATGAAAAACGTGTATAAACCTCTATGTATACTTAGAGCATGATACAACTATGTTTAATGTGGGCTTGTCCCCTCACGCACATTAACCTTAATTAAAGCAAGAAATAAAGTTTCAATTCATGAAAAGTTCACCTTTTTATTCAATAAAGAGATTTAAAAGAGACATTCATAAAACCGTATTTCAAAAAAGAGAATATTAATTCTTTAAAACCCCTACTAACA
>NW_026721286.1:0-8666 GCF_029784015.1 Lycium ferocissimum
GGCCAAAGGGCCAAAAATTGCATGATTTGCAACTTCCAATTATATCACTTTTGGTCCCAAATTTTCCTAAATGTTCCATGCCAACAAATTCATGAACAACTTATGTCTCAAAATAAAATCGAAGGTCAAAAGTCCCGACTTTGTATCCCGGAATGGTTTTGTCCCAAACTTATCATAGTTAAATCGGATTGTCCCAATGTACAAAATACGGGATATAACAATTAAGAATACGAATATCAAGAAACAAATATGAATCGTTCACGAGCTTATCAAAGCAATCCGGTTCTGTCTATGAAAGTTACGGACATTTGTAGACATAAGATCCTTTCGGAACAAACCGTTTACACCGCATTTCAAATCCAATCATATCAAAGACATACGGATCATAGCTTGACCATATTAAGGATGCCAACATCACAAAGCAAATATGAATCATAAACATGGTCGGATTTTACGAATAGAATTACCCCCAAGGCTCATAACATATTACAACTTACTTGCGTGTAGGACATGCCAAAAAAAGAAGGATAAGCTTTACATACCTTGATTGCTTCCTAAGCTAATCCAAACTCAAGTCTCGAGGCTTCTCAAAAATCTACAACACGTCATTAGACACCAAACATTAGTCATAAAAAGACCTTAAGGATTCAATTCCAAGCTATCATTTTAGCTACAGAAATTTGGGCAGCATTTCCCCTATAAATTCATCAACGCCAAGAATTCAACTCGGCCAAAATCATCAATAACAATACCAACAATCATATAAACAACATCGATAATTAATTCCAACCGCATTCCAACATTAATAACTCCTTCCTACATAATTCGCCAACATTCCATTTTCGTTCAATTCAACTTTCTACATTCAAAGCAACATCAATGCTCGCATATTCAAATACTAATCCGAGACCACTCAAACAAGTTTCAAGAACGCTTCAAACAATCCATACAATATTCAAACAATCCAAACAATGCACCATGGAACCGAAACCTTCCAACTTCCATAGGAACCACAACAACACATTTCTTTCTTCAAAATTCACAACTACACCAACAAACCACACTTTAACAACATTATTATCATAAATACAAGAAATTACATCTAATTCGCATTAGCTTTCAAAACAGCCCAAACATGATTGTAATTTCAATTTGAACCATTAAACTTTCATTTGCATCATAGAATCGACAACACAACCTCCCAAACATACTAAATAAAATTAGTTCTTCACTCCTACACCACACTACCTATACACGGCCACAACACAACAATTACATCTTCAACTCGAATCATTCAATACCTTCATTCTCATCACATAATCCATGACAACAACAACCAAAATACTAAGAAAAATCAATTCGCCATAACTTACCAAAAACAGCCCCTACACGGCCAACATCAACATATATAAATTCTCAAATTTTTCATCCATTTCTACACACTACAACCACACTCAAACATGCTAAACACAATTAATTCATCATTCCTACACCAAAGCAACATGTACACGGCTACAACTTCCACACCACAATTTCATGAATTTCATTATTTTCCACATATCACAACATGTACAAATCACTCACAACACATGAAAGAAGATTGAATCTTACTCTCTCTCCACCTCACTTCTTCATTCGGCTAGAGTTGGTAAATCACAACAACGAGCGCATTTGCTTGCTCCAACAACTACTTCATGTTGTTTAGGACCTTCCAATTAGTAGAAAAGCTAGAAGAAATCATTTTTCTTGATGAAGATTTTTGGTCTCCCATTTTTGTTCTCATGGCCGAATGGTGCCTTATTTTGCTCTCCAAGCTTCTTGATTTTTCTCTAAGGTGAAAATGATGAACATGACTTAATTAGTCATCTTATGTCCACTTATATAATTCATCCACATGGCCCTATGGCCGACACACCACACATGGCCACATATGGCCATTTTCATGATTTATCAAGTTTCCCAAAATTTCACTTTTGGCCCTTAATTTTCATGAAATGCTTAACTTTCCATAATTCACTTTTAACCCCAAATTTTTCTTATTCCAAATTTACCCTTAACATTCCATGCCAATGAAAAGATGAATATGCAACTTGTGCACTTTTAACAAAATCGATAGAAAATATAACCTTGTCCTTAACTTATCATGATTAGCTCGGATTATCCCAAGGTACAAAATACGGGATATAATATCCTTCCCCCCTTTAGAACATTCGTCCTCGAATGTTCAACTAGTCGCATAGGGTCTTAAGGATCTCGGGGGGAGGGGGGGTTTCCTTTACTATCGTAATATGCAATCTCATCTACCAATCATATTCCTTTTTCATCTCTTCTTCAACTTCTCAAATCATTTCCTCCCTGTTATTACTTACCCTGCCCACAGTACCTTAACAAAAGCCATGTCTTTAGTACGTAACCTTCTTACTTTACGAACAACATAACAAGGTCCAATACATATCGGGTTAAACCTTTCCTTCTTGTAATTCCCTTTACTCAACTTGTAACATTCTAGGCACATTATGTCGTGTCGTCTCTTAATCTTTAACTCAAACCCTCCCTTATTCGTTCCATAGCTTGTTTTTCTGTTTCACACTTGCCTGTATTCTAGCTACATAAATCACATCATAACCTTGGCCACTTTCTCACTAGGCTTCACTTATCTTCATAACAATTCCCGTTATATTCACATTATATCTTATTCATAATCATTCCTATAACATAACACTCCTTAACCCTTTTGCCCACTTTATCCTTAATACCTCACAACTCGTCTCATCACTACATTCATATACATCACAATTCCTTCCCCTCTTGTACTCTTGTCTTAATCTCACTATTACCACTCATGACGACCTTTCAAGTCGTATTACAAACCTATGTCTCATTCTCTTTATTTCCAGAAAATTTTAGTTTCCCTCCGTAATTGTTACTATCTCAAAACGCACGCAGAAATACCAACAATGCCTCACAGGGCCAACATATATATATATATATATATATATATATATATACGTATCATATCATATCATATCACAGCCACACAGGGCTCCCAATATCAACATTAGTACCAAAATAATGAACATACCTCGTATACCCAACTCAATCTGCACTTGTTACACTTTCTTGTTTACTTTCCCTTTTAATATTCAGCTTGTATTTCAATCGTACTTCAATATCTTGATACGTATCTTTTTCATACCTTTGCTTACCTCCGTGCTTTGAAATTTCCAACATCACTCGTCACTTTCTTTCGTCGATGCCATTCTTCCGCCGAAACCAAAAGTCGAAGAGAAATCTCATTCCCTATGACTTGGCTCTATGGCACGATCTCGGATATGAAAGAAGAGTAACCAACCTAAATCGCCCGCAGCCTCCTCGTTTATAAATGTGGCGCGCGCACACACACCATAAACAAGACTCTACTTGACATGACTTTGCAGACAACCCCTAGGACGAACTGCTCTGATACCAATTTGTCACACCCTAATTTCCGATAGGGCATGATGGGTACCCGACCCTTACCTAGGGCCGAGCGAACCCGCTAACTTTCGTAATACACATAGTCATACTGGGCCCGCAAAACATGACATAAGCACACAATGAACATTTTTCAGAAAACAAACATGCCTTTCATCTTTATCAAATCAAATAAAACTAGTACCGTATGAAATTTGCCAACATATCAAGTTCGTAACATAATGCATAATGATACATCGGCTTACATAGCCGCTTACAAAACTGACATATCATACACACGACACTGTCTGCAAAGTCTCTGTCACACCCCAACCTTATTAGGGTGTGATGGGCACCCGACCCCATATACGGGGCCGAGCGAACCCTCGGACTCTGACTTCATACATATTCTTTTCGAATTTCCAAATCAGATCTCATGGAACATACAGAAGGATTTTCAACGGAGCGAGACCGAGACGTCGTCTTAGGCGGCCACGTGTCGAACATATCAAACATATCACATCAAATCCGTAGGCGGGCGGAATGTACATCGCCGAATGTACATACTGATACGAACATATAGGCCATTTAGGCCACCATAGCAAACGGGCCGCTTCGGACACGGATCTCGACGGACCAAACAAAATGCGTGGGACAAATGGGCCGCTTACGGCCGACATTCGGGAACCACGACTCCGTCCGCAAAGTCTCTAACAACACAAATCAGGAAACACAACATATGAATACTCGGACTCGGCGGCCTCCCGGAGAAGGTGGGCTCACCAATTCCGCCGAAGCACCTCTCTAGCGAGTCTCGTCAGCGATGCGTACACACGTGGCATGAAACGCAGCCCCCGAAGACGGGGGTCAGTACGGAATATGTACTGAGTATGTAAAGCAGAAATGCAGAACCATAGGAACAAAATACCGAAAGTAGATGTAATATGCAAAGTATCAAAATGTATAGTTAAAATGCAAATCATGCATAGGCTCTTAGAACGGTGGTCGCCCTTTGTCGTTGCGCCACGCCACAAAGATCACACCGGAAGATTTCATATCTCCAAGTAACCCGACATATCCCCGTAACACAACATAGCCAACCATAACGCCATAACACGGCGATCACACCAAACGGAACCGGCCTGCGGAGAGGAGCTCGGTGAACCGTAACACGACATCACACCGAAATTTATCATGTTACGAAAGCATAACCGGCCCGGGACTCGGTGAACGAGGTAACGACCATAAGCACGATCGAGTCGTGAGCAACCAAATGCATAAAATCATAATCATAAGTTATCAAATAAGTAAGAAATCCATATGCGGAAGTCAAGACGAAAATAGTACAAAGTTTTCTCAAAAGTCATTAAGGGTAGCATAGAAGAGCCGCGGGCCCTTGCGACGGGTTCCGACCCCCATCCGGGCCGACTATGATAGTTAGGGAAAGTTATGTCTTATAAACTTACCTAATATGTTTTGGGGCATTCGAGCTCGTATGCAAAAGTTACGGACGTTTGAAGTTCGGGACCCTTTTGTAGTCAAAATTCTTTATAAGACCTTTGAAATTCAATCTTTTGAAAACATGAAAGTCTTATTTTGGTCCCATCAAAGAGTAGATCTTAAGGAACGAACAAAGTACATACTTAAGCTCGGATTCTAAGAGTGGAATTTCCCCGAGACACGGGTCATAGCCTAGTAGTACTAAGACATGCCAAAAGGAATAAAGGGTAAGCCTTACATTTGTGCCGCGACCAACTAGTTATGCTTATTTGTCCAAACTTGTCAATCTACATTCAAGAAAATCAGCACTATCGTTAGATTCATCGACATGTCTTTCGTAACCTTTCAAGTTCATTTACTTATGGTATGCCGAAATTTCGGCGGCATCTCCATTGTAAATATACCACCCGAGATTCTAACTCGGCCAAATTTTAATCAACAACAATCCGGGAATTCAACCGGCCAAATTATCGACAATAGTGCCAACAATTATTCTAGCAACACTTCGTCATTCAATTCTATTCAATTCAATTCAATTAAATCCGCACTGATATTCAACGACTCAAGCGACATACTACTTCACCCGTAGCCTTCAAATTTAACAACAACCATATATTTCATCATCATTCATATTCATTAACTTCAACCACATTCTTTATTCTACATCACATAATTCATAACAACAACGGCTAGAATATCACATGAAATCAATTTTCCATAACTTACCAAATCACTTATCATTCGGTTACAACAACTTCGTATACATTTTCATGCATTTCCATCCTTCTCTATCCATTCCAACATTAACACAAGACTAAGCAAAATGTGTTCATTTCTTTCCATGCAACCACACACACACACACTACCGTAACTACCATCAACATGTCACATAAAATTAATTCAATCTTTCTGACATCACACACATATTCGGCCAAGCTCCTACATGCACGGCTACAACATGTCATTCACACTTTCATGAATTTCATCCATTTCCTCATGCTACAACATATACAAATCATTCATAGTACATAAAGAAAGATGAATTCTTACCTTTTCTTCTTATCTTCCTCCTTGACTAAGATTTGTGACTTCGAAAAAGTGTGTTTCATTGTACCAATCATCACTTCACCTTGCTAGAGACCCTTCAATTAGTAGGAAATAATTTTTGAATAGAATTTTTCCCAAAGTTGTTGTAGGAATTACCATGGCCGAATGGCCTATAGGCTTTCTCCTTCTTCTTTTTCTTTTCTTTCTTGCTTCCTTTTCTCTCTCAAAATATGAACACCCCTCTTATATATATGCATATATATTACATGCATGTGAGGGGCACATGCCCTCCTTCATTCTCTTTCTTTCTTTCTTTTTTTTTTTCTTTCTAGAATTTTCTTTTCTTTTATTTCCTAGAATTCTCTTGAAATTTCATAAAAATTCAATCAAAGAAGACTAAGTATCTTGCCACATAAGCTTTGGCCCCTTTTCAAGACTTTTCTAGAACTTGGTGAAATTACTATTTTACCCCTCGACTTTCCTTAATATTACCATTTTGTCCCTAACCTTCCACATTATTTTCACGGCCCATTTTGCGAATTTCTTCTTGCCCTTAGCCTTTCTCAATATTTCCACAATACCAATATTCATAAATAATATTCCTAACAACTTCGACATTAAAATTATTTCAGAACATAGTCTTATCCTTAATTTCTCACCATTGTCTCGCAACATCCGGACGTACGAACTACGGGCTATAACATCCTCCCCCTTTAGAACATTCATCCTCGAATGTTCGGCTCGACCTTATAAAGTCTCGTAGTACTTCGGGGGGGGGGTCGTTTTATAGGTTGCCCCTTTCCTTTCGCCCATCTCTTATTGTCGTAATGAAACCATTTGGTCTTTCATGAGTTCTTTCTTCGTATCATAGGTTTCCTCTTTCCGGTACTTGAAATCATGATGATCCCTTTCTAATATGATCTCCCCCCTTTAAGGGGCTCCTTATACCAACAGTCTTTCTATAAGGTCTCCGTTTATACCTTGCCTCTCATCCTCTTTCTAACTCAGCGCCTGACATCTCGGAAACTTTTTATCTTAGGTTTTCTTTTTCCTTCCATCTATGTCATCCTTTTGTCCACATTTTCATTCGCTATTCGTCCTTTCACTCACGTAGTTCACTTGTTCGTAGTCCTTCCTTAAGCTCGCGCAATTATCTTGTCTCGTGTGTCCATATCTCTCAAGCGTTCTACTACTTTTTTGTCCTTAGCACAAAATCCTTACTATTTTTACTCTTCCTATCCTTGTTGTTTGACCGACTTGCGATCACAAAATATCCCTTCTAGTGTACAAATCTATTCCTATTCTTAATTCACCTTTTAAGAGAGTTCCTCCATACCCGAGGCAACCGTGTTAGTGTAACTACCCATTTATTCCCTTATATACCTTTCAAAACCGGGATCTTCTAACATCATCACAAGACCTAATCGCCCCTTTCTCTTACTTCATATTCCTTGTCATGGTCGCTATTCCGTTAGCTCCACTTGTTTAAATCGGTTTTCAATCCTCACACACTTTCCCTTCGTTTCATATTACTACACTTTATTCTTTTTACGCACCCATGCTTGCAACTTCTTCATCCCAAATAATCCTGTGTCTTTCCAGTTATTCCTTTTCTGGAGGTCTTGCCCAGTCATGTTTCCTTATCTTGCACTTCTTTCGGATATTTGATCTCTTTATTTCCCACCTATTCACTCATTTTCTCTTTCTAACATCATAGCATTAAGACTTTCCTACTCTTAACCTATAGCGAAGATGGCTGACACGGCCCAATTCCATGGACCGTGGTAGTGCCCAACCAGGCACCTTATACTCACACGTATTACCCAAAACAGTTACGGACAAATTGTACAAATGTAGGGAACGGATGTCATACACAATCATAAGGCGCCGACGAAGCCAATTTAAAACTGTCATGGCGGGTGGGACCGCCCAAACACATATCGTACAAACATAACCGAACAGAATTCAGACGCAACCCACATTTATGTCCACAGATCTCTAACAGAACCAACAGAGTCATATGACGGGACAGGGCCCCGCCGTACCCCTCCGAACGAGATAAACATATGCATAACGGTAGAATATGTACCAAAATATGTCTCCGGACAAAGGAGCACTCCAAAAGGCTGAATGGATATCCTATGTTACATCTCGCATTTTGTGCGTATTCGGAAAATTGGAAATAATTCGGAATGGTAAGAAACAAGGCTTTAATTGGATCTTATTTAATGTACATGTGATGTCTAAGGAAGTATGGACGCGGAAATATTAGAAGCTTAAGGGCAAAATTGGAATCTTGAAAATTTGTCCCGTGAATTTCCAAAAACGATCCATCGTCAATTGGGCTCAAAAAATAAAATGAAAATTGAGCCCAAAAAGAGAAGGGCGGCCGGCCATGGGAGGTGGCCCAAACCCATGAAGGGGTCATGTGATCACCATGTGACCACTTAATTAATATAAGGGAGCTTGAGTTGTGAATTTCTCTAGAATTTTCAAGACAAAACAAGAAGGAGAAAACAAGAGAAAATTAAGAACAACAAATAGGCCATTCGGCCAAGACCAACCAACATCAACTCACAAAAATCTTTATTCCAAAATTATTTTCTTGTGGTTTTCATACCAATTCAAGGTCCCTTTACAACTTAGTACAATTGGTTTGAAAGAAT
>NW_026721287.1:0-9047 GCF_029784015.1 Lycium ferocissimum
GGCGTTTTCTTTCTCTTTTTTTCTTTCTTTCTTGAAAATTCTAGGAAAATAATGACTTGTGTCTTAAATCATTAACACACACATATATATATTGAAGGGGGCACATATTTGATCATGTGCCCTTATTTTCCATCTAATTTTTTTCTTGATTTTCTCAATTCCTCTTAAGTTTTCTTTTTCTTTCCCCTCGAAGCTTCTTCAAACTTTTTTTGTTTTGAATTTTCCTTTTTAAAAAAAATGAAAGATGACTAATATGGTCAACAAGTCATCTAATTCCACATGCATATATATTTCAAGTCTCCGTGTGGCCATGGCCCGCATACTTTATTCGAAATTTTTAAATTTTCCGTAATCGTTCTTAGTCCCAAATCTTTCCTTAACGCTACTTCCAATAAAATCATAAACCATTTGTCATAAAACAACGTCGAGAGATAACCTTGTCCATAATTCTTCGCAACCAACTTAAAATATTCCGACGTGCGAAATCGAGTATAACATTTTTAATCCAACGCTTCTCGCACACGACGATCGGTATAGCTACCGAATTCTCCTCATACGATAGCTCTTCCGTCACACGGACATCATCCACGGGGAACACCCTAGAAGGGTCATCAATGCATTTGCGAAGCATGAACCCGTGAAACACTAGGTGTCTTGCTTCGGATCGGACGGTAGGTCAATTCATAGGCAACCTTACTGCGCTACCGAACAATCGATAAGGCCCAATATACCTCGGGCTAGGATTTCCTTGCCGAATCTCGTTACTCTCTTCATGGGTGACACACCTTCAAGAATACCCAATTGCCAATCTAGAACTCTACGTGTCAACGTCGATTATCTGCACGACCCCGTCGACTGCGGGGTCGCTATTAACCTTTCCGAATAAGTTTTTATCTTACCAATGACTTGTCAATCATATACGGGCCGATTATCTTAGTCCCCCCCAACATCAAACCGATCAATAGGTGATCTGCACTTTACTTCCATACAGCCTCATACGGTGCCATGTGGATGCTAGAATGGTAGCTATTATTATAGGTAAACTCAATAAGTGACATGATGATCATCCCGGTACCCTCGAAGTCAATGATTACATGCCCACAGCATATCTCCTAGCGTCTAAATAGTACGCTCGATCTGTCCGTCAGTCTGCGAGTGAAATACTGCGCTAAGATTCACTTGTGACCCCAATCCCTTCTGGAATGATTTTCAGAAGTTAGCTGTAAACGGAGCTTCTCTGTCCGGTATAATAGATGTGGGAATCTCATAAAGTCTCACTATCTTTTCGACATATAACTTTGCATAGTCCTCAGCTGAATAGATAGTCCTGGCTGGGAGAAAATGGGTTAATTTTGTCAGCATATCCACAATAATTCATATAGAGTCATGCTTCCGTGGAGTGCGAGGTGAACCTGTAATGAAGTCCATATTCTGGAATCTTCAACCTCATGTATTACTTCTCGACTCCTTTAATAGACTTTAATTGTCACTCTACTTCTTTAGCTCTTAATTTCAATCCTTAGAGTTGGCTACCGAGTAGCGCTGGAGTTCCCTCATATAACGACTTTACATAGCTGCTCTGTGCTCTGTCTATCATTAACTGGTATACTCTGAAAGAATTTTTGATTTTTACATATAAATTCACTGTCATCCAGTAACCAGCTGGTTCTAATCGTCTCGCTTAAATTATTTCACAATTTCCTTAACCCAACTTGTAACACTCTAGGCACATTATCTCGTGTCATTTCTTTATCTTTAATTCTAACTCTTCTATTGCCCCTTTGCTCAGATTTTTCTCTTAACTTTCCTGTCACACATTATGTTGCAATCTTTACAAGAATATGCGAAGGTGCTCAAATTAGCCCAAGGAATACCTTAGTGCCGTTTCACTATTCTTCATGCTTTACCTTGCATTCTCCTCTCGTATCTTACAATCGTTATCGGGGTAAATCTTTGGTTCAACCATGGCCATGTCCTATTTGCCCTCAGTACTAATTCTATTCCGGTAATTTGGCTTAAACCATTTTTACCCCTTTCCTTAATGTACCCAAAATATCGTAACCGAATTGTTATTACTGAATCTTTACTCTTCTTATCACGTACTCACTTGATCTCATTCTTAACATACAAATATTTGTAGGTTGCATAACTATTCTTGTACAACTTGTATAAAGTACATCCAATCCTAGTCAGAGTCTTTCCTTCTCCGGTTCATTCTTCGTTACATATCTCATTTGTACTAAAACTCACTCGTTGCCTATCTTATCATACTCCTTTCCCTTCCTTTATTCACCCTTTGATTTTTCTCATATTTTACTATAGGAGATTTTCTATCCCTTTTCCTTTGCTACTCGTAAGTCGCAATATCATTAGCGAACAGCTCTATTGCCAACATCTTAGCCTCTAATCCAGTATAGCATTGCTATCCTTTATAATATCTCTTAGGTTACTCGATACCATCCTCCTGTCATACTCTTTCTTTTTATACACATCCACTTTCTAACTTCATGTCATTCAAGGTCTCTACAAAAACTTCTTAACACGCGCTCAATACCATCCGACTTCCATCCATTTATTGGCTTTCAGATCTTACTAACTTGTTTTAGCAAGGGGTCTCATTTGAAGTTTAAGCATCCATATCAAATATGTTTCAGTGTCAATTGTTTCCATCTCACCCTTGCGTTTCTCTCTCCCGCTTCCCCTCTTTAAGGGTGTACTTATACCATTATCCGTTTATACTTTGCCCCATGTCCCTATTTCCAACCTCAATTAGGCAAACACTTTTATTTTCCGACGATAAGTGTCCAAAGTTCTCTTGAAATATTATCTTTATCCCAACCTATATCATCTGTTTTCTTTGATGAATCTATAATACACCATTTGTTCCTCAAGCCTACCGTCTTTGTCCCTTAAGGATTCCACTATTTTCGAGGTGAAGTCGTGTGCACGTGATACCCTTCTTTATGCCTTATGCCCCTTTTTACCCTTGTTGTGTGGCCAACACTGGCTTCTAACTTACTCAAAAACATATAAAGTTCATTTTAATAATGGTCTTATCTTATCACCATGTCATCGTACTACACCTTTAAGTTCATAACTATATATTCCCCCTTTCGTTCCATACTCGTACTCAATTAATTACGTCTATCTTGTGTGCTTCCGTTAGAATTCCCTTATCATTTCTCCCGTCTCTGTCTATCTTTTATCCTACACACTAGGAATCTTATGCTCCCTCCGTATCATTCGGAACACATTACTTCCACATAATCCTTTTCTCATTTTCGAAACGTATTCTGTTCACCCATGTTTATTCGTATCATACCGGTCATTTTCTAGCACTCATTCTACCTCGTTGCTCATCTTTCTATAGCTGGATCTTTCACAGTCCCGTCACTTATAGTATGCGTGTCCTTGGCTACACATGTTATGATTTATTACTACACGGTTATCTCGCTCTCTTCTTATTTCCCTCTTCAATTAACTCCTTCTTTTCTGGTGCTCGCTATCATTTCCGTTATATCATAATCTTTATTCTGAACTTTCCTTATAGAAGAACTTTATAACTCCTTCTTATTCGTTCTATAACTCACTTGTATTCTTTAGTCACATAGGTCACGTCATATCCTTTAGTCACCTCCTCACTAGGGTTAACTTATTTTCATAACAATCCTCATTATATTCACATAGTATTCTGTTCGTAATCAATCTTATAATATAACACTTCTTAACCTTTTACCCTTTCTGGTCGATCTTATCCTTAATATCTCACAAGCTGTCCTATCAGTACATTCATATCCGCCACAATTCTTTTTCCTCTATGCCCTTTCGCCATCATACTATTACTTCTTTTAACTATAAATTCGTCATAATTTATCCTTGCTTATCAATGCCGTCGATACCTTAATATAACACCCTATCAAGATTTACTAACCTTTTTCTAAATCATCTCTTAGTATCACAAGCCCTTTCCAAATCCTTTTTACCATATCAATATCGACCTCCTAATTACTATTACCATCAATTTAGCAGTTAACTTATTTCTCGAGGTCAGCCGTACTCGCAACTTAGTCAGATCCTATCATTACTATTGGTATAACCTTTCAAGTCATATCACAAACCTATGTCTCATTCTCTTTTTATTTCTAGGAAAATTTTGGTAGAGTTTCCTCTGTATTTCTTACCATCTCGAAACGCACGTATAAAATACCCGCCCGGGAAATACCAACGATATATATATATATATATATATATATATATATATATATATATATATATATATATATATATATATATATATATATATATATCATATCATATCACGGCCACGCGGGGCTCCCGATATCAACAACGATGCGAAAATGATGAACTTACCTCGTATGTTCTTGTTCAACTCAAGCACTTTTTGTTACTATTTCCTGTTTACTTTCCCTTTCAATCTTCAACTTTACATTTCAATCGCACCTCAATACCTTACCTGACATATACCTTTCGTACCTTTACTTACCTGCGTGCTTTGTAATTTACAATATCGTCAGTCGCCTTCTTCTATCAATGTCGTTCTTCTGCTGAAATCAAAGGTTAGTATAAGAAATCTCATTTCCTATGGCTTGGCTCTATCGCACGATCTTAGATATGAAAGAAAGGTAACATCCTAAATGTCCTGTAGCCTCCTGTTTATAGATGTGGTGCACAACACACCGATAAACAAGACTCTACTAGACACGGTCTGTAGACACTCCGAGGATGAACCTTGCTACGATACCACTTTTGTCACGACCCAACCCGTAGGCGTGACTAGTGCCCGAGCTAGACACTCGTATACGCCTGTTAACTATAATCAGCCCACAACTAGCATTATAAGGAACTCATATATAAAAAGGCAAGACGTCGTCTCAAAACTGTCGCATATATAGATATATCATAGCAACCTGTCTCCTGAGGAGTTACAACTTTCGATAGATAATATCACATATAAGCCGGTAAGGCTATCATAAAATGTGGGAATGCCCCAACTATATACATACGCAAGCCGAAAAGGCTGCCACTACATATAGTATCTCAAAACATATACATACAAACGCAAGCCGACAAGGCTACCACTACGAATGGGAACGTCCCAAAACATAAGTCGTATGTACCCCACTAAACAGCAACTATATACAGACCCACACATGTGTCTACAGACCTCTAAGAATAATAACAGTATCATGTGATGGGACAGGGCCCCGCCGTACCCCTGGCTAAACTTATATATACAACAAAAGGTTCTGTACCAAAAATATAGGCTCCGGAACAAGGGAGCACTCCAAGATAGCAGAATAGGTATCCTACGCTGGCGGATCACCAAAACGAGCGTCTATACCTGCGGGCATGAAACGCTGCTGTTATATCCCGTATCTTTACATTGGGACATTATAAAGCTAAGTGCGGCAAGTTAAAGACAAAACTGTTTTAGGGTTCCCGGTAAGGGTTTTCACCTCCCGATTTTGTTTCTATGCACAAGTTGCCTATAGATTTCATTTGGTATGGAAAGATTATTGGAGATTAAAGATTAATTAACCATAAGTGGGTTTATCAAGTGAGATTGGGAACAAAAATCTGCCCATTACTTTAAGCCATGTTTGGCCGTGCATAGTAGTGCTATGGTCAAGGATTCTTGACCAAAATATTTAAGTGGGACACTTGTCCAACACTTGCAATGCATATATAAGGTAAAAATCTGGCTCATTCCACATTTCACAATTCATTCTACACATTACAAGTTAGAGAAATATAGTGATAGAGAGGAAGCTCTCGGCTACAAAGCTGGCCGAGAGTGAGGTGTTCAAACGCTCCAAAATCTAGTTTCTCCATCAAATTAACTCCTCATCAAGTGTATAAGAACGGGTAGTAGTTGTTGGGAAGAGACAAGGAGGTGTAGCATTCAATAGAGTTAAAGATTCGGCCAAGTTTGAAGGACAAATTGCAAGGTAAGCATGATCATTGTTCTTGTGTTGTATGAAGATTTGAATGTATAATTCATGCATGTTGCTGTTGGATTGACGTTGTGGTTGAACTCAAGAGTGAGCCGTGAGCTTGGTGAAGCCATGGTTGGTTTCATGTTGCATGTTTTGTTGATGAATTGAATGTGTGTCAACATATGTAAATGAACAAAGATTGTGAAAGTTGGTTTATAATGTTGCATGTTGATATTGGACCGTTCTCTTAAAATTTACATGAGCCGTGTGTTGTAGGCTTTAATAGAGTCATGTTTAATCTTCTTGTACATGTATTGGGAGTGAATTGAATGTGTTGTTGTATGGATAAATGGATGAAAACTATGAAGTTGTTGGAGTAATGTGGAAACCGTGTAAGGGGGAATTTGTTTTAGGGGGATTGTAGATTATTTTGTGCCAAGTTTTAATTGTTGTTGTTATGGACATTATGGTGTATTGTATGCATATGGAATATATGAAATGAGGTGTAAAGAAATGAATCATGTTGAAGGGGAAAACAGTCCAAACCGTGGGCTTTGCTTTGATAGGAGTAGAGTTGTGCGTTTTGAATGTTGATTGTTGCTATGGGTGTATAGTGAAAGTGAAGTTTAATGATTCAAGTTGAAATTGAAATGGTTTGTGAGCTGTTGTAAGAATAAATATGATGTTAAAACAGTTCCAAATAATTGTATAAGTAATGTTGTAAACGTGTTGTTGTCGTTGTAAGTTAAAGCTGGAAAATTGTTAAATGAGAATGGAAATGTTGTGTGTGTTGTTTGGCTGTGAGTTTGGGACTGAATTGAATGATATACAAGCTGTCCAAAGTTCCCTAAGTCATGTTAAACAAGTTTGGAATGATATAGGAAAGGAATGACTAACAATGTTAGCTTGTAGCACTAGTTGGTTTGAATGCGAACGAAACGTCGTCTAAGCTTGTTTGAAAAGGGATTGTGAGCGTTAGAGTGCGTATTAAATCCTTTGTAGACTAGCGTAGCTCTTGATACCTTGATATAGGATAAGTGTTGTTGGGCAAAGCAAGTACAAGTTATTATACGACTAAACGCTAAAGTACGCAAAGCCTATTCCTTCCTTCTTTTTGGCATGTCCTAGACGTAAGTAAGATATAATACGAGCCTCGGGGTGACTCCACTCTCTAACTGCTAGTATGACATGTGATTGTTATTCGTCCGCAATGTTGAAAATGTTGATATAATGGAACTATGATCTCGTTATTTATTACATGATGGACTAGTATGTGATGCATAGGAGTTCTTATTCTTAAAAGGAATTGCATAAGTATGCTTGATTTTCATAAAATGTAATATGCTAATGTCGAGAATCGATTTGGTTTACTATTTATTGAGTCTCAAAAATGTTTTATATATATATGTGGTTGCTTATGACTCTGCTCGTGCTACCGTTATATCCTTCAGCGAGTCCGGCCGAGGTATGTTCTCGTGCGCACTATTATACTATTCACCGAGTCCCTCACTAGAGGGCGGGACACGTTATATATATATATATATATATATGATGATGATGATGATATGATATATGATGATTTGGAGATGGAGGCCGGGGAGGGCATACATTCCTTATTCATAGGAGTCCCTTCTATTTGAAGGGGCGGGACACGTATATGCTTATGTTTATGATGTTATGATTATAATTACCGAGTTCCTCACTAGAGGGCCGAGACACGTTATATATGTTATATACGAATGATTATGCAACTTTGATTATGAAATACTATAGTGATATTGATATGAGAACGATCTGAGATGAAATATGTTCAAAGGCAAGTTTTATGAAACTCGGTTGTTGCATTGAATCTGTTCACCTTGTCTCGAGATATGATTCCATTTTCTATGTTTCATGCTTTACATACTCGGTACATATTCGTCTTGACCCCGCTTTCGGGGGCTACGTTTCATGCCGCGGGTGCGGACGCTCGTTTCGGGGATCGCCGGTCTAGGAGATCCATCCGGCCTATTTCAGAGTGCTCCTTTGTTCGGAGCATAGTTTGGTATAACCTTTTGATATGTACATATGTTGTCGTTCGGGTACGACGGGGCCACAATCCCGTCATATGATGTCATTGTCACTCTTAGAGGTACGTGGTCACAAGTGTGGGTCTATGTGTGGTTGTTGTTTTGTTATATGGTTATGACTTGTGTGCAGGGCGTACCCATTTGTAGTGGCGACCTTGTCGGCTTGCGTAGCTATATATGTTTACCATGGCGGTGTGTATGAAGGTAGCCTTCTCGGCTTGTGGTTTGTTGGACGTTCCCTAAATATGTATATATAGCTGGCTTTGCCGGCTTTTGCGCAATATGAGCTGTTAAAGGGTATAACTCTTCGGGAGATAGGTAACCGACTTGCATATGTTTTGCCCTCATACTTATATCGGCTCGTTTCATGCTAGTAGTGTATGACTATAGATAACAAGTGTATACGAGTGTCCGGCTCGGGCACTAGTCATGGCCTACGGGGTTGGGTCGTGACAAAAGTGGTATCGAGCGGTTAATCCTCGGAGTGTCCACGGACCGTGTCTAGTAGAATCTTGTTTATCGATGTGTTGTGCACCACATTTATAAACGAGGAAGCTCGGGGCATTTAGGATATCATCTTTCCTTGTCTTAAATCGTGCGATAGAGCTGAACCTAGGAAAGATTGTTCGACCTCTCTTCCTATACGCGGTGCGGTTGTGAGAGATGAAGAGGCCGACTTCAGGCTGTGGGGGTGCTAATAAGGCCCACAGATCATCCTCGGGACCTCGAGGCTCCGGGCCCCGGTCGGAGGAGCCCCGGCTATTCCCGTCGAGACCGATCCCTCGGAAGGATCCCGCTACGATTACATTTACACCTCGCATTTTTGCATTTGAATATTTCGAGTTAATGGCGGGAAGTTAAGGACGAGATTATTTTTAGGAGTTATTTTAATGCACGAGTGGTTATAAAAATTATTTATGAATGTTGGCGGTGTGAGAAATATGGAGAAAGGCTAAGGGCGGGGAAGAAATTCGAAAAATGGGCCGTGGAAATGATGCGGAAGGTTGGGACAAAAGTAATA
>NW_026721288.1:0-24434 GCF_029784015.1 Lycium ferocissimum
CGGATGCGTGAAATATTCATATTGTCCTAAGGGGCCGCGATCAAGCACCTATCCATCAAATGTGGCCCTAGGCCTTCACGGAAATACGGTGCACTCGGTCACCCATATCCTACCATGGCGTCAAAGCATACCTAGCCATTAAAGATTGAAGCGGAGACTATGCTACAGAGCACTCGTACTTCCTTGCCTCAAATTTAAAAACTTATCGGCTCTAGCTCGCGACACGGAGGAAAATAATGTCGTGAGTCTATCCACAATCACCCGTACGGAATCATACTTACGTCGAGAACGGGGTAAGCACATGTGGAAGTCCATGTTAATTACTTCACTTCCATGTTGGGATTTCTATAGCTTGCAACAACTGCCCGTCTTTTGGTGCTCGATTTTCACTTGTTGACAATTGGGACATTGAGCTACAAATTCTGCTATATCTTTCTTCATCCCATTCCACCAATATATAGACTTAAGATCATGATACATTTTCGTTGCTCCGGGGTGGATAGAATAACGGGAACAATGAGCTTCTCTCAATATTTGGTGGCGTAACCGTGCATCGGGAACACGTAATGCATCTCGGCATGGGGAGAACTCTATCTCCTGCAATCTCAAATGATGACTTCTCCTTCTGAGGGAGTGTATCGCTGTAATGCATTAGTATGGGATTTTCGTATTGTCGCTCTTTCACTTCCACTACTAGCGACGAGACTGCTAAATTCTGAATGGTAGTTCCCCTGCTACCTGAGTCCCTTTACTCGAACTCCTAGGCTATTGCTTCTAGCGGAGCTCACGGCCCATTTCTTTTTTCTCTGGTTGTACATCACATAAACTTCCCATAGATCTACGGCTAAGAGCATCAGCCACAACATTTGCCTTTCCAGGGTGATATAGGATATCAACATCGTAATCTTTTAGCAATTCCAACCATCGTCGGTGCCGCAAATTCAACTCTTTACGCGAAGATATCTTTGAAGGCTCTTATGACCGTATAAATATTCACATGGACACCATATAAATAATTTCTCCATATCTTTAGTGCATGAATCAAAGCCAATTCAAGATCATGGGTTGGATAATTTTTCTCATGTTTTCGTAATTGCGTTGAAGCATACGCAATCACCTTACCATGTTGCATCAATACACATCCTAGCCCAATGCCTGAAGCATCGCAATAAGCAACATAACCATCCAATCCCTCTGGAAGTGTCAAGACTGATGCAGAAGTCAATCTATCTTTTAGCTCATGAAAGCTACATTCACGAGCATCTATCCATTAAAACGTGGCTGATTTCTGGGTCAGCTTTGTGAGTGGTTCAGAAATAGAAGAAAAACCTTCTACAAATCTCCTGTAATAACCTACTAAGCCCAGAATGCTACGAACCTCCTTAGAAGTTGTGGGCCTTGGCCAAGTCTTCACGGCCTCAATCTTTTGGCTATCTACCCGAATACCATCGGCTAAAACAATGTGCCCCAGAAATGTTACTGAGTTCAACCAGAACTCAGACTTAGAAAATTTTGCAAACAGCTCTCGAGTTTGAAGAACTCTAAGGACAGTGCGCAAATGATCCACATGCTCTGCCTCGGATCTAGAATACACCAAGATATCGTCTATGAATACAATCACAAATACATCCAGGAAGGGTCTGAATACATCATTCATCAAATCCATAAACACTGCCGGTGCATTAGTTAGCCCAAATGACATCACCCCGAACTCAAAATGGTCATATCTTGTTCGAAGGTACATCTTAGGGATATCTTTCTACCTAACTCTTACTTGATGATACCCGGACCTCAAATCTATCTTGGAAAAGCATTTGGCACCTTGCAATTGATCAAATAAGTCATCGATCCTCAGAAGAGGATATTTATTATTAATCGTCACCTTATTCAGTTGTAGATAATCAGTGCACATTCT
Source organism: Lycium ferocissimum (assembly GCF_029784015.1). Classification (NCBI taxonomy): domain Eukaryota; kingdom Viridiplantae; phylum Streptophyta; class Magnoliopsida; order Solanales; family Solanaceae; genus Lycium; species Lycium ferocissimum. The sequence goes on from NW_026721288.1 coordinate 1,916, forward strand.
CAAGGAGCCATCTTTCTTTCGGACAAACAATACGGGTGCTCCCCACGGGGATGAACTAGGCCTAATAAATCCTTTCTCAAGCAAGTCTTTCAATTGCTCCTTCAACTCTTTCAATTCTACGAGAGTAATTCTATAAGGAGGAATAGATATAGGCTTAGTGTCTGGCAACACATTAATAGCAAAATCAATCTCCCGCTCGGAGGGGCACGGAAGCTCTTCGGGAATACATCGGAAACTCGTTCACTACGGAGCGACCGAAGAGTCGGCGGTTTAGCTTCTACATCTTGAACCCGAACTAGATGATAAATGCAACATTTTGTGATCATCTTCTTTGCCTTGAGATAGGAAATAAACCTGCCTTTTGGTGACGCCGTATTTCCTTTCCATTCTAAAACTGGTTCTTCCGGAAATTGGAAACGAACCACTTTCATTCTACAATCAACATTAGCATAGCAAGAAGCCAACCAATCCATGCCCATAATAACATCAAAATCCACCATTTTTAACTCATGTAAGTCAACCATAGTACGATGGTTACAAATCACAACTATGCAATTTCTATATACTCGGCTAGCTATTATCGATTCACCAAAGGGTGTAGACACCTCAAAAGTTCAATCGACTCCGGTTTGACTCTAAACCGACCCGCAATATATGGAGTAACATATGACAATGTGGATCCTGGCTCTATCAAAGCATAAACATCATGAGAAAATACCGATAATATACCTGTGACCACATCAGGAGAAGACTCATGATCTTGGCGTCCAGCTAAAGCATAAATACGGTGCTGAGGACCGCTAGAACTGGGACTCTCTCTCTCTCTGCCTCTACCATGGCCGACTGGCACATGTGAACCTGGCCCCATAGGGCGTATAGATGACGAAGACCCGGCACCGACCCCCGAAGGTGGGTCCTACCACTACCACCCCCGAAGTAGCAATCACGCATAATATGGCCTAACCGACCACATGAATAGCAAACCTCTAAACCCAATCGGCACTGACCCTAATGTAACTTCCCACACTGGGAACATCGTGGTACGGGTGGCCTAGCCTGACCGGAATCGCCCCTGAACTGAGATCCCCGAAAAGCTCTGACTCGGCCCGGGATGAGTAGATCTATCAAATCTCTGGCCTGAAAACCGTTGAGGCGCACTAGTCATGGAATGGCCTGAATGTCTAGAAAACTGCTGTCTGTGCCCGCCTTTATGCTCACTCATCGGACCCGAAGATCTAGCCCTCTTGTTATGCCCTCTATCATGCTCACGCTCACTTATTTGTTGTTGTAGGCTTTCTTCTAAATTCTGAGCATGGGCCTGGATGCGTGAAATATTCATATTGTCCTAAAGGGACGCAGTCAAGCACCTATCCATCAAATGTGGCCCTAGGCCTTTCACAAATCGGTGCACTCGGTCACCCATATCCACTACCATGGCCAAAGCATACCTAGCCAAAGAATTGAAGCGGAGACTATACTCTAGAGCACTCATACTTCCTTGCCTCAAATTTAAAAACTTATCGGCTCTAGCTCGCCGAACTTCTGGAGGAAAATAATGTCGTGAGTCTATCCACAATCACCCATACGGAATCATACTTACGTCGAGAATGGGGTAAGCCTGTAATGAAGTCCATGTTAATTACTTCCCACTTCCATGTTGGGATTTCTATAGCTTGCAACAATCCGCCCGTCTTTTGGTGCTCGATTTTCACTTGTTGACAATTGGGACATTGAGCTACGAATTCTGCTATATCTTTCTTCATCCCATTCCACCAATATATAGACTTAAGATCATGATACATTTTCATTGCTCCGGGGTGGACAGAATAATAGGAGCAATGGGCTTCCCTCAATATTTGGTGGCGTAACCGTGCCACATCAGGAACACATAATCTGTCTCGGCATCGGAGAACTCCATCTCCTGCAATCTCAAATGATGACTTCTCCTTCTGAGGGAGTGTATCGCTGTAATGCATTAGTATGGGATTTTCGTATTGTCGCTCTTTCACTTCCACTACTAGCGATGAGGCTATTTGAATTCGAGATGGTAGTTCCCCTGCTACCTGAGTCCACTACTCGAACTCCTAGGCTAGCTAACTGCTGGAGCTCATGGCCCATTTCTTTTTTCTCTGGTTGTACATCACATAAAATTCCCATAGATCTACAGCTAAGAGCATCAGCCACAACATTTGCCTTTCCGGGGTGATATAGGATATCAACATCGTAATCTTTTAGCAATTCCAACCATCGTCGTTGCCGCAAATTCAACTCTTTCTGCTTGAAGATATACTGAAGGCTCTTATGATCTGTATAAATATTCACATGGACACCATATAAATAATTTCTCCATATCTTTAGTGCATGAATCACTGCAGCCAATTCAAGATCATGGGTTGGATAATTTTTCTCATGTTTTCGTAATTGCGTTGAAGCATACGCAATCACCTTACTATGTTGCATCAATACACATCCTAGTCCAATGCCTGAAGCATCGCAATAAACAACATAACCTTCCAATCCCTCTGGAAGTGTCAGGACTGGTGCAGAATTCAATCTATCTTTTAGCTCTTGAAAGCTACATTCACAAGCATCTGTCCATTGAAACTTGGCTGATTTCTGGGTCAGCTTTGTGAGTGGTGCAGAAATAGAAGAAAAACCTTCTACAAATCTCCTGTAATAACCTACTAAGCCCAGAAAGCTACGAACCTCCGTAGAAGTTGTGGGCCTTGGCCAAGTCTTCACGGCCTCAATCTTTTGGCTATCTACCCGAATACCATCGGCTAAAACAATGTGCCCCAGAAATGTTACTGAGTTCAACCAGAACTCAGACTTAGAAAATTTTGCAAACAGCTCTCGAGTTTGAAGAACTCTAAGGACAGTCCGCAAATGATCCACATGCTCTGCCTCGGATCTAGAATACACCAAGATATCGTCTATGAATACAATCACAAATAAATCCAGGAAGGGTCTGAATACATCATTCATCAAATCCATAAACACTGTCGGTGCATTAGTTAGCCCAAATGACATCACCCTGAACTCAAAATGGTCATATTTTTTTCTGAAGGCTGTCTTAGGGATATCTTTCTCCCTAACTCTCACTTAATGATACCCGGACCTCAAATCTATTTTGGAAAAGTATTTGGCACCTTGTAATTGATCAAATAAGTCATCGATCCTCAGAAGAGGATATTTATTCTTAATCGTCACCTTATTCAGTTGTCGACAATCAATGCACATTCTCAAGGAGCCATCTTTCTTTCGGACAAACAATACGGGTGCTCCACACGGGGATGAACTAGGCCTAATAAAGCCTTTCTCAAGAAAGTCTTTCAATTGCTCCTTCAACTCTTTCAATTCTACGGGAGTAATTCTATAAGGAGGAATAGATATAGGCTTAGTGTCTGGCAACACATCAATAGCAAAATCAATCTCCCGCTCGGAGGGAGGCACGGAAGCTCTTCCGGGAATACATCCGGAAACTCGTTCACTACGGGAACTGGCGGAAGAGTCGGCGGTTTAGCTTCTACATCTTGAACCCGAACTAGATGATAAATGCAACCTTTTGTGATCATCTTCCTTGCCTTGAGATAGGAAATAAACTTTCGCCTTTTGGTGGCACGTATTTCCTTTCCATTCTAAAAGCGGTTCTTCCGGAAATTGGAAACGAACCACTTTCATTCTACAATCAACATTAGCATAGCAAGAAGCCAACCAATCCATGCCCATAATAACATCAAAATCCACCATTTTTAACTCATGTAAGTCAACCATAGTACGATGGTCACAAATCACAACTATGCAATTTCTATATACTCGGCTAGCTATTATCGATTCACCAAAGGGTGTAGACACCTCAAAAGGTTCAATCGACTCCGGTTTGACTCTAAACCGACCCGCAACATATGGAGTAACATATGACAATGTGGAGCCCGGATCTATCAAAGCATACACATCATGAGAAAATACCGATAATATACCTCTGACAACATCAGGAGAAGACTCAAGATCTTGGCGTCCAGCCAAAGCATAAATACGGTGCTGAGGACCGCTAGAACTGGGGACTCTCTCTCTGCCTCTACCATGGCCGACTGGCGTATGTGAACCTGGCCCCATAGGGCGTATAGATGATGAAGATCCGGCTACCGACCCTGAAGGCTGGGTCCTACCACTACCACCAACTGAAGGGCAATCACGCATAATATGGCCTAACCGACCACATGAATAGCAAACCTCTAAACCCAATCGGCACTGACCCTAATGTAACTTCCCACACTGGGAACATCGTGGTACGGGTGGCCTAGCCTGACCCGAATCACCCCTGCACTGAGATCCCCGAAAAGCTCTGACTCGGCCCGGGATGAGTAGATCTATCAAATCTCTGGCCTGAAAACCGTGGAGGCGCACTAGTCATGGAATGGCCTGAATGTCTAGAAAACTGCTGCCTGTGCCCGCCTTTATGCTCACTCATCGGACCCGAAGATCTAGCCCTCTTGTTATGCCCTCTATCATGCTCACGCTCACTTATTTGTTGTTGTAGGCTTTCTTCTAAATTCTGAGCATGGGCCTGGATGCGTGAAATATTCATATTGTCCTAAAGGGACGCAGTCAAGCACCTATCCATCAAATGTGGCCCTAGGCCTTTCACAAATCGGTGCACTCGGTCACCCATATCCGCTACCATGGCCAAAGCATACCTAGCCAAAGAATTGAAGCGGAGACTATACTCTAGAGCACTCATACTTCCTTGCCTCAAATTTAAAAACTTATCGGCTCTAGCTCGCCGAACTTCTGGAGGCAAATAATGTCGGCGGAAAGCATCTACAAATTCTTGTCATACCGGGGGAGGCGCATTGGCTCCCCGTGAAGCCATCCAAACCGTATACCAATGAACCGTAACATCCTTCAATCTATAGGATGCTAACTCCACCGATTCGGTGTTCGAAGCATGTATCAACCGAAGTGTCCTTAACATACCATCAATAAAATTCTGAGGGTCCTCATCTGGCTTTGATGCAAAGAATTCTGGAGGATTCATGCTAATAAATTCACGTGCCCTTGCACTAACAGCCCTATCACCTTGCCCTGCACTTTGTCGCTGAGTCTGGGCAGCAACCAATTGAGTAAGCAAATGAATGGCCTTTTTTACATCTTAGCCCTCGAAGATCCGGTGAGGAGCCGAGCTTTGGAGCCGGGGCCGAGGCTCCCTCACGCTCCTCTCGAAATAGGCACCGAATGGGAGGACTAAGATCGAGCCGCACTGGGACTCACTTTCCTCTACTCACCGGTGGCGTGCTCTTTCGTACCCCACTTTTCGCATCGTCTTGCCTCTTTGGCCACCGTAGCCTTTCTCTTTGCTGTGCATCTCTCGAAATACATAACACTGCTAAGGAGAAGTGAAGTTCTTATATCATAGCTCTATCGGGGCCCCATGATGCTATGAGAAAGAAGGTCATTCATTCCTAAAATGCCCACACTTCTCTTTGTTTGTAAGTGTGGTGTGAAACACACCCATAACTAAGCCTCTACTGGACACGGCTCGTAGACACACCCTAGGACACAACTGCTCTGATACCACTTCTGTCACAACCCAACCGGAGGGCCGCGACGGGCACTCGGTGCTATCCCACTCGGGCACCTCTTAACATACTTTCACATTTTCATCTAGGTGAGCCACATAGCTAAATCATACTTTTTTTCCATCAATCATACTAATCCCTTTGGGCAACAATACATTTATATCATCATTAGCAACTCTTCCCATATCAATGTACATAAGCCGACAAGGGTAACAAAATAACATCCAAAATATAGGCCGACAAGGCCAAACATATCTAACCATATACACATGTCTACGAGCCTCTAAGGAGAGTATGTCATATCATATAGGTGGGACAGGACCCGCCCGTGCCCATAAATATGTACACAAAAGAATCAATACCAAAAGCTGTAGCTCCGAATGAAATGGAGCTTCGCTATGTAGTCCCTGAGTAATGAAGCTATGGATCAAGTTCGTCTCGGCCACCGGGCATGACGCAAGCGACCACAAAACAAAGGACGTCAAGATAAAGAATGTACCGAGTATGTAAAGCATGATCAACATCATTATGAAAGCATAATAGACAACATAAGAATAGCATAGGATGGGAGATAGTAGTATCATCGTCATAACACTTACTTGCTTTTCATATGGACATTCCATTTTTATTGCGTATCCGTGTACATACATCCATATTTCCGTATACGTATCCGTTACATTTACATTCGTGTCCATTTTTCATATTCGTAGTCATATTTCCATCCATACGTATTCATTTACATATTCATATTCATAATCATATCATATACATTGCATATTCATATCATACCCGACCATAAAGGTTTGGTGTTTAGCATACCCAACTACGAAGGCTCGTTGGTCATACCCATGCCCTACCAAGGCTCAGGGTTATCCGTACCCAACTGCACTAGTGCGCGCGCATATATATACATATTTACTATATTCTACCCGGCTATATAAGCTCGGGGTTTCATAATAGCCATACATAGGCACATATACATATAAGCTCATAAGCATCTTTAGCATCATTACTATCGTCGTTCATTACATCTATCCCTAGAGAATTACTCATCACATAAGGAACATAGTACAATCGTGACATATCGAGGATCATGAGCTTAGTAGATTTTTAGAGATAGAATCATTGGAGGATATCATAGGCTCATAGAAGAATAGATATTTGGCCAAAGAACTATGCCTTATGAAAGAAGGGTTAGCCTTACATACCTTTCCGTTCAACTATTCTATCACTTGCACGTTCTTCTTCAATGCTCACGTTTCTACCTTCATTAGAGTACATACTAACATTAGAAAATCGATAGCTTAGTATACTTGACTAATGCTAGAGAAAATTGGACAGCATCTCCTTTATTTATACGACTTTCTCCATATCACATATCAACTCCCAAACATCTATAATAACATTCACAACATCATAACAATAGCCTTTATTCACCTACATTATCCTTACTTCTCCATTCACTTCCAATCATCCATATTCATGGTCATAACACACGATTACGTTCATTCATATACAACGTCTATCCCATGTTCTCAATATCATTTATAACATGATTATAATCATAACACATCAAGAATCATGACTCAATCCAACTATTACTCAAAAGTGACACTATTCCCACATTCATGACTTATTTTTTATTTCCTACTATAATCCAAGTGTTTCAACTTTTCAATACCTTAAAGAATATGGAAATACCATAAAACTTACCTTAGATGGTGTAGGAATGACCCTTGGGTAGAAACACCTCACTTGAACAAAACCCTAGTTTCATCTTCACTTGGATTTCTTGTCTTGGATGAACTTTAATGGGTTTTCTTACACTTGATTTACTTGGTTTGATGAAGTTGATCACCAATATCTCTTGAATTCTTGTGGGAGAAATGTAGAGAGATGTTTTAGAGAGAAGGGGGTGTGAAGGCAAATGAAATGAAACTTGGTCCCTTATTAATAATACACACTTCAGTCTCGAGCAGTTTCTACAGACCAACATGCGGTCCGTATAAATTATATTGACCGTATGTCTGGCCGTAGATTTGGTCCAGTGAAGGATGTTAATCTGGGCTGATTATACGGCTGAACATACGGCCCGTATGTTTTATACGGCCAGTATGTTTGGCCGTATAATGCCCAGTCATTCCGAACTCGTTCTCGTCGACTTGTTTGATCTCCAATCCTTATGGAACCTTCTTGACACTTGTTTATCACCACATTAACAATCTAAGGGATGTTATAAATCTTCTCCAAAGCATCATTAAATCATCATTAACTTGTTACTCGTAAATTTTTTCCAATACATATCGTATGCCTTGCCTTCTCTTGGCAAACTTTCTCATCTAACATCGAATGTCTTTGAAATCTTACTTAGGGTCATCAATTGTCATTTCTTACTCATGGAAATACCATATACTTCGTGCTCGTCGTTAGTCTATTCACTGTGCATTAACGGGAAATTTTTTGAGGTGTAACAAAGCTCTATATGAAAGGAAGTGTAGATCTCCAATTGAGTGGTTTGAAGTAGGAGAGGTACAACTAATAGGTCCGAAATTGATTCAACAAGTGGTGGAAAATATCAAGGTTATCCGAGATCGATTGTTGACAGACCAAAGTCACCAGAAATCTTATGCGGACAACCGACAACGAGGCTTAGAATTCCAACTTGATGATTGGGTATTCCTGAAGGTATCACCGATAAAAGGCGTGATGAGATTTGGAAAGAAGGGAAAATTGAGTCCTCGATATGTCAGACCTTATAAGATTATACGCAAGGTGGGCCATGTGGCTTACGAACTAGATTTAACTCCAGAGCTTGGATTTGTCCATCCAGTTTTTCATGTGTCAATGCTCCATAAATGTGTTAGAGATCCAACTAGAATCATGCCAGTGAAGGATATTCAAGCTACAAAGAAGATGACTTATGAAGAGGTTCCCATTGCCATACTAGATAGGCAAGTACGGAAGTTTAGAAATAAAGAGGTAGCCGCGGTTAAGATCTTGTGGAGAAATAATAATCGAGAAGAAATGACTTGGGAAGCGGAAAAAGACATGAAGTCCAAGTATCAGCAATTGTTTTCACCCCCAGAAGAGGTTCAGGATGAAATGCCATTTTCATAAGGTATGTGATGCTTTCTTTTAATGCTTTTGGTCATGTGTGGCCATATTTTCTTGCCATTGTGTTGTAACCCTGTGAGGCGATGTTATTGTGGGTTGTTATGACAGGGTGGTAGTGCCACATTACAGTTGAAACTCTGGCGAAATTTCTATAAAACTCCCGAGAACTTAACATTCGAGGACGAATGTTCCTGGGGGGGGGGGGGGGAGTGTTACACCTCAGAAAAAAATTCATGTCGTTATACGGTGAATAGGCCAATGTAAGTAGGTGTACATGATGGGGATACTTAATGATTCTAATTAAGATTCCAAAGACATTTGAGGCAAGAGAAGAAAGCTCGTAGCAGATAGTTTAGGTAGAGAATACCTTACCCCGAAAACAAACGTACCGACAGGTATTCCTGGTGATTTGTGGGGTTAGAAGTTGAACGGATCGAATCGGCGAAATACGAGCAGCGGAATCGGTAGACACCGATCCTTGTCGACGGGTTGTCGACATATCGACGGACCGTCACAGTGCACTGTCAACATGTTCCTGTAGACTGAGATCTACAGGCGCAGTTCAACGGGTCAAGTCGATGGATCGTCGACATGTCGACAGGATCGTCGATCCGACCGTTAACATATTTCTGCAATCAAAGATTCTCAGGTGTAAGTCAATGAAGCAAGTAGACAAATCGTCGACACGTCGATGGGTCGTCGACCCGCTCGTCGAACCACTTTTCTAGAACTTTCCAGTTCCAGCTATAAATAGACGAGTCACGCCCCAAATTTTCAGATTGCATTCCCTCTCCAAGTCTTAAAGGTTCTAGAATACTTCCCTCATCATATTATCATATATCCAAGGGAAATCAAGGAGTAAATACCAAGAATTAGTAGAATCAAGTGCAAGGATACGCCCTAGGGTTTGTGGAAACCAAGAATCTCTTTGGTATTGAAGTGGGGTTTTCTCCAAGTGAAGTATTTACATCCAAAGTCCATTCCTACATCATCAAAGGTAAGTTTTATGTTCAATTCATGTTATTAAGAATATTGAGAGGTTAAAAGACTTGGATTATGGAAAGGAGGAGAATATGGAGTACAAATATGGAAATAGTGATACTCTTGAATAGTAGTTCTTGACATGTTATGAGTACAATCTTGTGTTGAATAATACAAATGATGTTAAAGGAGTATTATATGAGAATGAATATGAATTTGTATTATAGGTATGGTTATGGATGATTTCGAAGGTGGATTTAAGAAGTAAATAATGTTTAACTTGAAGAATTTATTGATTATGTTATTATGGGTATTCTTATTGACGTTTGAGGGTTGTCTTAATTTATGGAAGAGGTTGTCGAAACAAAGGAAATATTGCCAAATTTTCATTAACTCCCAGTTGCTTTAGCTTAAGCTTAAGTATGTTCCGGTTGTCTAATCTTAGTACAAATTCCCTTGAAGGTAGAATCGCGAGCTCGAAAGGCAAGCAAGTAGGCAATAGAGTTAAAAAGATATAAAGGTATGTAAGACTAGCCCTTCCTTCAAAGGTATGATTCTTAAATATATTGTGATTTCTTTTCGATAATTCCCATGACCTTCTTGCATTCCAAAAGACGAACACTAAATGGTATTAATAGTTTTGTATGAGAAGAAGATGATATATGCTTTATGATGATGAGATTCCCTCGCATAAATTTCTTGATGATACTAGAGATGGATCACCTCACAGCTTTATTTCCTCCAAGGTGAGATTTAGTGATGATAATTGTCCCATACATAATCGGAGGTTACTGACCTTACGTCACTCCAATATAACCGTAACTATTGCTTGAGCTCTCATATATGTTTTTGGTAGTATACGATATGTATATATTGTTACACCTTGGAAAATTTCGCGTTATCAAGACTGTGGACGGCTTAGTATGAGCTCAGGGGAGAGCAGAGTTACACAAGGATTATGGGTGAAGAGTATGTTATCTGAGCATAAGAACATATATGTGACATTTGGAGAGTGTATGGAGTAAATCGGTTAACATGATCACTCAATGATAGCCCTCGAAACCATGAGTTAAGGTGGGGCCCACATGTCGGGATTTTGTAAAGGATATATTAAAAGTGATACAAGTATTACATGAAAAGTTGAGCAAGTCCTAAGAAGGACCCGTAAGCCAAATATGGACATAAGCCCTCGAAAAGGACGGTTTGAGGAAACGTTTTCGGGTGATCTGACTTGGAGGGGCAAAAACGGCATTATAAGTTTGTAATTTGGAAAAACACCAAGAATAAAAGTTGTAGATAATTAAAATATCCTTTCAACCATAGGTCGTGGGCCCTCACACGATGTCACAATCAAGAGTTATGGTCATTTTAAGAGCAAGACCCCAAGCTGCCAAATGGTTCCGCGGGCCCCACATGAATAAGTCGGTGGAACCGACCTAGAAACTATAAATACCCCATCAGCCCGTTATTTTCAGCATATTAACATTCCAAAGAGTCCTAGAAGCCTCTCAAAACATCTCCCAAATATTATAGTCCGATAAATCAAGAATTTAACAAGATTATGCCAAACTAGTCAAGTGAAAGGTGATTGTTCTTGCTTCTACTTAAGCTTGGTATTGGAAAAGGTTGATGTGGCTGAGTTTTTTTCAAGCATAAGGTATGTTATTTATCCCATCTTTTATGTTGAGTTTATTTGAAGGTCTAGCGCAAAAAAAATGAAACTAGTTATGGAGAAAAGGTCATAGAGTGTTGTATTGTAGTTGTTGTGTTTGTGGGCTGTTTTGAATGTGTTGTGGCCGTGTGGATGGACTGATTTAAGCATATAAAAATGGTACCTAACATTGTTGGCGTATTGATGAGATTATACTCCTTGATTGGGAGGGAAGAAAGTGCATATTGTTGTTGTATGTTGAAAAACGTCATGTGGGACGTTTATGGAATATGTTGATATGAATAATAGTGTTGTTGATGTTGGTATTGTTGTTGTTGTTGATTGGTTGCTGAATCGTAATTTTGGGCTAGGCATATAAACGGGGAATGCGCGATTTTCGGCAGACTATAGAGTAGTTTGATTTGAAATTTGGAACAAGTGTGCAATAAAGAGTCTAACGTTAATGTAAATCCTCTTAAATGTAGACTTGCACGCTCGGAAGAATAAGCGTAGCTAATAAGAGGTGGAACAGGTATGTAAAGCTTACCCTTTCTTTCTTTTGGCATGTCTTAGAGGTAAGTAAGATATGATATGATACGAGCCTTGGGGTAACTCTATTCTTACGATCCGAGCATGTCTACGATTCTTATTCACTTCTTGATGTTAGCATTCCTAATATAGTCGAGCTATGGTCCTTGTGTCTTTTGTATGATTGGATAGTAAATGTTGCATAAAGAGTTTTTGGTTCCTAAAGGATTCTATGTCGAATAAAGTCTGTAACTTTCATAGACGGGCTCGGATCGCTTCGATACATTCGGAGAGGGTCCTAATGCGAATAAAGTCTGTAACTTTCAGGGCGGGCTCGGATTGGTTTGAGACATGTCTACGATCCCTCAAATTTCTCTTTAATGCAGTCCTAATGGTATTTAGAACGGATTTAACATGACTATCGTTTGATACTCGAGCGTTGATTTGTCTATTTATCTATCGAGTCTTGAAAGTTGATTTATATGCATATGGTTTCTCGCTACTGCTTTCGTACGTACTGTTATTACTTCTTTCTTGCGTCCGGGCCGGGGCATGTATTCGTGCAACTCCACTGCATTATTCACCGTGTCCCTCACTAGAGGGCGGGGCACGTTATATATATATGTATATGATGATATGATGATATGGGGATGGCGGCCGGGGATGGCGTATGATGACTTCATTCACCGCGTCCCTCACTAGAGGGCGGGGCACGTTATATATGTACATGTATATGATGATTCTGTTACCGAGTCCCCGGCTAGAGGGGCCGGGACACGTTATACATGCATATGTACATGATGATTATTTATTTATGTTTGAAAGGCAAGCACTTATGATTTTCTATACTCACTTATTTCGGTATGATCATTTCTTGTATTTCATGCTTTACATGCTCGGTACATATTCGTGCGGCCCCTTTCTTCGGGAGGCTGCGTTTCGTGCCACGCGGTGTATACGGATGGGTAGGGGATATTAGTAGAAGATGTTCCGGTGGATTGGCGAGCTCCCTTCCTTCGGAGATCTTTGTCGAGTCGGAGTATCTATGTTATGGTATCCTGTTTATGTTAGAGACTTTGCGGACGAGTCACGTATATAGCATGTCGGTCTTGTAAGCGGCTATGTAAGCCGATGTGTCATTATGCATTATGTTACGATTTCATATGATTACGATTTACTTGATTTGAGAAAGACGAAAAGCATGTTGTTCTTTGAAAAGCTTCCATTATGCATTCGTTTCATGATTTGAGAGTCCGCATAAGATTATGAGCATCACGAGGATCGGCGGGTTCGCTCGGCCTAAGTAAGGGTCGGGTGCCCATCATGCCCCGTAAGTAGGGGGTGTGACAAATTGGTATCGAAGCGAGTTCGTCCTAGGGGTTGTACCCAAAGTCGTGTCCGGTAGAGTCTCACATTTTATGGTGTGAAGCGCGCCACGTTTATAAACGGGAGGCTACGGGGCATCTAGGGTGGTTACTCTTCTTTCACGTACGAGATCGTGCCATAGAGCCAAGTCATAGGGAATGAGATTCCTTATACTAACCTTTGATTTCAGCGGAAGAATGGCATCGACGGAAGAAAGTGACTAGCGATATTGGAAGTTACGAGCACGCGGTAAGCAAAGGTATGAGAGATATATGTCGGGTAAGATATTGAAGTACGATTGAAATAAGTTGAAGATTAAAGGGAAAGTAAACAAAAAAGTGTAACGGTGCAATTTGAGTTGGGCATACGAGGTATGTTCATTATTTCAAATCTTGTTGTTGATATTGGGAGCCCTGTGTGGCTGTGATATGATATGATATATATACATATGTTGGCCCTGTGAGGCATTGTTGGTGTTTCCTGCGTACAGGTTTTGAAATAGTGACAATTACAGAGGAAACTCTACCAAAATTTTCCTAGAAGTAAAGAGAGCATGAGATATAGGTTTGTAATATGTCTTGAAAGGTCATGCCAATAGTAATGATAAGATTTGACTAAGCTACGAGTACGGCCGACATCGCGAAAGAAGTTAATTGCTGAATTGATAAGCAGGGATGAATTATGACGAGCTTATAGTTAAAAGAAGTAATAGTATGATTAAGACAAGAGTACAGAGGAAAAGAATTGTGATGGATATGAATGTATTGATAAGATAGCTTGTGAGATATTAAGGATAAAGTGAACTAGAAAGGATGAGGAACGAGGTAAAATGAGAGCAGAAATCCAAAGGCCGATAACCAAGTATTTATAAGTAACGGCGATCAAGGTGTGTTCATCACCTTTGGGAATATGGAAGTCTAGGACGGGAAGTAGTCATATCCATAGGTGAAAAGTGAATATTGAGGATTGAAAAGGGCTAAAATAGTAATTGTGGAGTCAGAAGAGTAAGAGACCCTTTCTAATTCGAAGGGAGATGTGTTATGGGAATGTTTCGGAATACGGTAAGACTTCAACTTACTCCAGTTATGTGATGAAGGTCATGCGGTGAGGTGGACTCTATCATACTAGTATTAAAGCATCGTATTTCATCGAGTTCCAAGGTTAAGCGTCTTTGGAATGAGAGAAATTTTAGGATGGGTGACCCCGGGAAGTGTACTAAAAGTCCTATAAAGTCGGACACGGGGGGGGAGAACCAAGAGGGAAGCTAGAGTGGCCTAAGGAAATTAGAGTATACGAGTGGGCGGAAACCTCGGAGGTCACATGGGACGAGCGGACCGAACTAGTGAAGAAAGAAGGTGCGTCACGGCTCTAGAAAGCGAGGGTAAGTTAAATAGCGTTTGGAAATATTTTGTGAGCAGGATAGTAGCAATTATGTATGTATATAGGTATGCACATGATATCCCATACATGGCTATATCAGTGGGTATGTGTATCCCGACAACCAATGTTGCAGTGTAGGAAAGGCATTAATCGAACAGGGTAACGGAGTTCAAGGGACAAAACAAAAGATATGGTACCAGCGTTACAAGGTAAGCTGATCTTTGTTCCCACTACCGGTTAAGATTGGGAATTCTAATACAACGATATTTGAAAAAGAAGAAAGGTGAGTAAATTGAAGGCAAGGAGATCAAAGTGTTGAAAAAGTAAAAAGTAAGAAATATGAGTGAGTAAAGCCTCCAAAAGAGACGACGGGCAAAGCACGAGACTATTTGGGTAAATTGATGACATAGAATAGGAATCCCAACGGCGAGAGATTGGGTCATAGTGGAAATGGAATGAAATATAAGGAACGTGCATGGAAGAGAAGATCGCCCGGCCGTAGCATCGAAAGATAGATAAGGGTTGATGAACGGGGATGGAGAGAGTGTAAATTGTAAGAATTCCGCTTTAACAGCAAGAAGTTGTAGGACACTCAGAAGACTCGGATGCACAGCGGCGACATAAACGCATAGTTAAGAAGGATTATGAGTAAGTGAGCTAAATGGGCGAAAGGATTGGTAGCGGATGGAATGGAATAGGAATATTGACAAGAACGGCTGTATAGACATAAATCGAAGAAGAACTTAGGGTAAGAAACCTTAGAGATATTATAAGAAAGTCGGGGAAGAGAGATAAGGATTTAGGTATAACCGAAAACTTCATAAAGGACGTAGTGAATCTCGACGTCCCCATTAACTGTGAGTCCGAACGGCGGTAGCCATGAAAGACGAAGTACGAAAAAGAAAGCATCGGAATTGGATACCATATAGTATTCCGATTAAATACGAGAAGTGTAGCTAGGGAGAAGATAGATACGTCAGACCATGTGATGAAGGAACTTCAGTTTTAAGAAAGTCATGAAGGGCGGCACATAATTATCGGAGATAATGGACGTTTGGAAACTATTGGCGTATAAGGGTCCCCTTAATAAGGGGGAAGAACAGGTTGGACTTGTAAAGAGTTACGATAGTCTCAAGCTCCAAAAGAAGAAATTTACTAGCTCGGGAATAAAGTTCGAGGTGCATTGGCATATCGGGAAGGTAATGGAAAGAAGTAGAAACGAATTGACAATACGGGTACCATGAGGTAGACATGCGGAGAGGGAGTATGGAAGAGAACTCGAGCACCTTACGTTAAGAGGAACTACGATATTTTTAGACCATGATTTGAATCCCTCGTATTGGGTAAATTCGCACCGTACCTAAATATGCGGTAACAACATGTCTTAAGGGCAATGAAAAGAGCAAGAAAGGTCTTGAGTCAAATTCACAAAGGATGATAGAGAGGATGACGAACCTAAAGGACACTCGGGGTGATGACAAGAGGAAATTTTGCACCAAAGAGGATAACAATTGTGTTAAAAGGAACAACGATTGGTAGTTCGAGAGAAATTTTTGAAAGATCTTGCTCCTATGAATGGAGATAAAAGAGTTCACGGATATTAGAAGATATTTCATGGATCGCTAATTATACTAAATATGAAAGCATGTGCTATGGAGTATATAAACCATCAATATGAAGCTATGCCCGACTAGAATTGCAAAAGGCTACCCGAAAATACGATAAAGAATAACGACGGATAAATTTGTCGGTATAATGGTACATGTAACTGTTGTGGAGCTAGGTATACATATAAGTGGTAAGGGAGTTGTAATGGAGTAAGAATTGTCGTAGCCCTATGCTTTGAGTTGTATTGGGAGATTTAAAGGAACTCAAAATGTAGGTTAAAAAAGCTTCGATTGTGGCAAGAGCTCAAAAAGGTGGCAAGTTACAAATTCAATTGAACTCGGATTATGAATTGCCATAAGTGTAACTATCTTTTGTGAAGGATAGAGAAGGGTGAAGAATCATTAGGTATATACGTACTTTGGATCAAGGGAAATGGTCTTGGAAAGGAAGCTGAAGGAATATCTCAACGAACACAACCATTATGCCCATTAGCGATAAAGTCGTGTTGAATAAACACTTACGGTGTAGGGGTAGGAGAGATAGTGACAAGGATGTGCGGAGATGATGAATACTGTCAATAAACTATAAGGAGTCGGGCGTACGTATCTAAGGCCGACGGACATTAAAAAGAGTAGGCGAGAAGTGCAGAGAGGATAAACGCGAAGGGCACCGTGTACGAGAAAAGTAGTGGGTCAGCAAGCAAACAAGGAAAGAGAAAAAGAGAAATACTTACGGGATAATAAATAGTCAAGGCACACCATGTCAAGACTACATTGCTTGAGGCAAAACAAGAGCGAGGTGCTAGCCAATTTACGGCCGTGTACGTGAGGGCAAAGAAGTGGAAAAAAAAGGGTTAAGAATTGAAGTCTGGGTACCCGTATCTATTTCAGCCCCCAAAGGATATGCAAACAGAGCCCTCAGGTATGTAATGCTTTATTTAAAGCGATTTCTTGGTCGTGTGTGGGCTAGTATTGATGTTGATGTTGTAGCCCGGTGGGGCGATCATATGTTTTGGGTTGTTGTGATAAGATGATAGTGGTACAAATACAGGGGAAACTGCGGTAAAATTTTCGTAGAAATCACAGAACTTAACATTCGAGGACGAATGTTTCTAAGGGGAAAAATTTGTTGCACCTTGGAAAATTTCGCGTTATCAAGGCTTGTGGACGGCTTAGTATGAGCTCGGGGGAGAGCGAGTTACACAAGGATTATGGGTGAAGAGTATGTTATCTGAGCATAAGAACATATATGTGACATTTGGAGAGTGTATAGAGTAAATCGGTTAACATGATCACTCGATGATAGCCCTCGAAACCATGAGTTAAGGTGGGGCCCACATGTCGGGATTTTGTAAAGGATATATTAAAAGTGATACAAGTAGTACATGGAAAGTTTATCAAGTCCTAAGAAGGACCCATAAGCCAAATATGGACATAAGCCCTCCAAAAGGACGGTTTATGGAAACGTTTTCGAGTGATCTGACTTGGAGGGGCAAAAACAGCATTATAAGTTTGGAATTTGGAAAAACACCAAGAATAAAAGTTGTAGATAATTGAAAGATCTTTCCAACCATAGGTCGTGGGGCCTCACACAATGTAGGAATCAAGAGTTATGTCCATTTTAAGAGCAAGACCCCAAGCTGCCAAATGGTTCCGCGGGCCCCACATGAATAAGTCGGTGGAACCGACCTAGGGGGGCTATAAATACCCCATAAAACCATTTTTTTAAGCATATTAACATTCCCAAGAGTCCTAAAAGCCTCTCAAAACATCTCCCAAATATTATAGTCCGATAAATCAAGAATTTGACAAGATTATGCCAAACTAGTCCGTGAAAGGTGATTGTTCTTGCTTCTACTTAAGCTTGGTATTGGAAAAGGTTGATGTGGCTGAGTTTTTTTCAAGCATAAGGTATGTTATTTATCCCATCTTTTATGTTGAGTTTATTTGAAGGTCTAGCAAGCCTTAAAAATGAAACTAGTTATGGAGAAAAGGTCATAGAGTGTTGTATTGTAGTTGTTGTGTTTGTGGGCTGTTTTGAACGTGTTGTGGCCGTGTGGATGGACTGATTTACGCAAATAAAAATGGTACCTAACATTGTTGGCGTATTGATGAGATTATACTCCTTGATTGGGATGGAAGAAAGTGCATATTGTTGTTGTATGTTGAAAAACAACAACATTTTATTTAAAATTAAAAGGATTTCAACCTATCCAATCTTTTCCTTATTCTGGGAATCAGTGAGCCTAGGTGGGCAGTTCCTCTCCTTTAACTATGTAGCCATATTTTATCACTTAGAAAATTCATTTTTATTACAACCTTTGATCCAATAACAAAAATAGCAGTCCAAAGGTATGAGCATGACCAAACACACATCCCATAGATCCAAAGGCATGTCATGGCACCTTTTATTTAGGGAAAAGATACTATGAACCAAGTTATACTTGATTCTTCTCAATCCCTATCCTAAGATGCCTTTAAAAGGCTTACCAGGCCATGTGACTTATGGTTTGGCATGTGCACACAAGTGGCTTGATCTTCTTATCATCCAACCA
This sequence comes from Lycium ferocissimum, assembly GCF_029784015.1. Taxonomy (NCBI): domain Eukaryota; kingdom Viridiplantae; phylum Streptophyta; class Magnoliopsida; order Solanales; family Solanaceae; genus Lycium; species Lycium ferocissimum. The sequence continues at coordinate 20,676 of NW_026721288.1, forward strand.
AGTCAAATTCCTAGTCATTAACAACAAATTGGCCTTACAGTTAGCTTAGCCTAGAAATTTAGTCATGAAATGGTTTTTTAATCCTTTAGCCACAACAGAGTTCCTATAGGCTATCATGTTCTATTTGAAGTCGATTTTAATAGGAAGAAAACTAGCCAAGTCAGTTTTGGTAAAATAGGGGATCTGACAGATAAGGTAAACAACAACATACCCCCAGTAGAATACCATTACAGACTTGCCAGCAAGTTATCAAACAGGTTCAATATACACTTAGTTCAATGATCCAAAGTGATCATTGACAGTCTTTTAAAAACAAGGTTACATCAATCAAGTTTGTTGTACAAATAGATCCTAAAAGAGCTTCTTTAAATCATGTATTCAAGTCAAAAAGATTTGGCAAGATAATTGCATATCCGAATCCCGAAAGCGACTAAGCTAATCCTCATTTTAACTAACAAACATCTTGTCTTGAAAATACTTAGATATTTATAATGTTTACTGATCTTGGTTCAGACTATGTCATGATTTCACACATCAATTACCCCATCACTTCAAATTATTTTAAGCAAAATAGGACTTTAAACATTAGCTTCAGCCTTCCTTTTTTCTTTTTCGTTTTTTATTTCTTTTTCTTTGTTTAACTTAGTCCAGAAACCTCTTGATCATCTTACTTTTATCTTACCCTATGTGGTCATGGTTTTAATAAGTAAAACAAAAGAATAGGTTAACACATATTGGCCATAAATAATAAACTTGAATCAATCCTTCAAGAACAATAGACAACCAAACAAACCTTAAGCTACACCACTAAGTATAGACACACCTTGCTACATTGACCATTTGAACAAAATATATTATGGAAATAAGTAAAACACAGTTGTGTTAGCATATTAAAATAAACACAGAACATTTCACTGCATCAAACTAACAACATAACTAACCCACATCATCAACAAAATATCAGACTAAACAGCACATGATTAAACTATCTTTTAAACTAAGCAAGAAATTAAGGTAAAAGCAATGACAAGATAATTTTTTTTTACCTTTTTGGGGTGAAACCGGAGCAAGAATCGACTTGGAACCTTGTTTGTGCTTCCAAAATCAAGCTCAGCCACACACACACAACAAAAAGAAATTAAAATTTTGAAACTAGAGAATTCAACTCTTAAAAGCTAAGTTTAAAATTTTGACTAGGAAAGCCTTAATCTAAAGTATCATAGTAATATTTGTATCATTATTCATGATTTCTAATTTAGAATTCGATTGTGCTTAGACTACTTTGATTCTGAGCTTCAGAGAAAGGGAAAGGACATAGAGTGACTTGTTGGTGTTGCAGTTCGGTAGTCCAGGTAGGTTATGGTTTACCTTTAGTGAGACTTAGTATAGTGAATCTCATATTTAGATCATGATGTCGGAGACAGCATGTGAACCTTCGGGTGTGAAGTTGGGATGGACATTGCCTTAGATTGAGCCCTGAGTTGTGTTGGGACTAGCCACCCCGTTATATGTGTTTGATTGTTTAATTGTGTTGGTTGACGCCATGTGAGTTGGTAGATAGCGAATGTCGCTTGTTGTCCTGATTCGGATAGGATTGACACACCCTTTGTTGGTATTTGTACTTTGATACATTATTGGCGTACCCACTGTTATTATTGATAGATGTTGGCATACCCACTGTTGGTATTGTGATGTGATATATTGTTGGCGTACCCCATTGAGGTACTTGTGATATTGAGCTTGCTTGTTGATGATTGACATATGCATTGCACGCATTCTCTCATATTATCATGCATGGCCGATATCCGGTGATGATCCGGTATCGTTGATTGAGCAAACGGATATTTGATAAACTCTTTTACTTCCAGGTGATTGTGGAAAAGGCCGAGGATAGAAGATCCATTCGGAATCGTTGTTTATATATGTTGATACTTGATAAACTCTTTCACTTGAGTGATTGTGAGGCCGATGTCCGAGGTTCAATTCCAGAATCATTGATTTATGGCGATACTTCCAACTCTTTTGAGTGATTGTGAGAGAGACGATGTCCGATGGTTATATTCGGGCATCGTTGTTGCATGGCCGATTCCGATGTTATTCGGAATAAATTGTAGTGCATGAGCTCGCGGGTCCCCGAGTAGTGCCGGTGAGACTCCACTGTGGCAATTAGCTAGGGTCCGTACGCATCTTGTTTGGCAAAGATTCGGGACGGGTGGCACTCAGACTTCACGAGTCACACCGGGTTGTGTTACCGAGACATCGATATTTCCAACCAGAGTACATGTGTACATCTCATTTGCATAGCACGGCATGGCATCACAATCATACCATTAGTGCATTGCATTGCATTATGACTCGAGTGAGATGTCGTGATGACTGTATTGTGATGGATTGTGTTGTTGATTCTATTGTGTTGATTGTTCTAGGATTAGATATACTCAGACTTATTATATTGGGGCTAGATACTTGCATAGGTGTTGATGGATACTCGGTTACGATTATATTGTTCCATGTGTGTCACGACCTAACCCCGTGGGCCGTGACTAGTGCCCGAATTGGGCACCCAAACACATTCATAAATCCGAGTCGCAAACGGATAGGCCGATCACGGACACAAAATATCAAATGCTATCTCAGTTATATCAAGCGTGTCTACAAATCTCAACACAACCGTATATATATAAATCAAAGCGGCAAGGCTATCCAAATGGCGCAACGGCCCAAAACATATACAAATGCAAGCGAGCGAGGCTGCCACGGAAACGGGATTGCCCGTAACAAATAACATACAAACACGTATTTGTACGTAATGGGCATAACCCATATACGTGTCCCTGAGACCTCTAAACGGACAAACGAGAATCATATGACGGGACGGGCCCCGCCATGCCCCTCAACCAATATATACAAATGCAACGAACGAATATATACCAAAATGTGGCTCCCTAATATGGGGATCACTCAAACGGCGACAGAGAAGGGTGTCTAAATGTGGATGTCACGACCCCGGCTAGGGGCGACGGGTACCCGAAGGCTAACCACGAGCACGCTCACTCTCTATCCCTCCGATCGTTACCGATCCTTTCGCAAATCTTATACGCCAATTGTAGGGAATACATACCCTACATATGGAATATAAATACTTGCGTACATTTGCCCGCCGGCCTTCAAAACATATATGCATATATACATAATAATGCTATCTGACGTGAGACCATCCGACCCACACCGCGTGTCTAGGAGCCTCTATTGACCTCATTTGTACATATAGACGGAACAAGGCTCCGTCATACCCAAAATAGATATATATACAACAAAAGAATTAGTCATCGCACCTCGAACAATGGGTGCTTTCAATGTTGTCGAACTACGGATCCGGGTCAAGCTCGGCTCCTCCTCTGCACATGGGCATAACACGGCGTCCAAGAAACGGACGTCGGTACGAATAATGTACCGAGTATGAGAGACATAAACGAGAAGGGAAAGCGAGTGCTAACATAGTGTGAACATCATATGAAATATACGAATAACAATTTTGAAAGAACTAATGCATCTTTGTCTTACTCATACTCATCATAATCTCACATATGCATAATATGTCGCGCCGCCCTTATCGGTACGGTGTGATCATCAATAACATTTGCCCGCGTCCGGGTCTTTCCTCATGCCGCCCACTTAGTGGTGTCGCCCGTCCAACGGCCATGGTGTATATGGTGCCCGCCTTGCGGTGCGCCCGCCAACTAGGGCGGGATAATCGCC
>NW_026721289.1:0-8995 GCF_029784015.1 Lycium ferocissimum
ACAATAACCATAATTCACCTTTAAACCTTACTTCCATGTTTATATAAAAATCATATAAATTCCAGCATAATTCGCCATGACAACATACAACCATTTTCGATGGCGAATCAATTCATTAAACCTCTATTTACGTCACAAAAGGTCACAACGACCTAACTAAACAACTAAACAACTAAACTTCATTTCACCTCCCCCTTCAACTACACTACACGGCACATACACACACTTCACATACATACACGCCATGCACACCCACCATGCTTCCATAATTCTCACCTAATTCTAATCATTATAACATATACACTTATTCCATAACATAAAGCATGAAATCCATACCTTTTCTTCAAATTCCAATCTTCCGCAAACGTAGTTCTTTTGCTTAGCTAATTGTATCACGTCGAAGAGCGTATCGAACTTGTTAAGAATTCAAGGATGATGAGATTTTTGGATTGAAAACAAAGGCTAGAAAATTCTTTTTTTTTTCCTTCAAGCTATGGCCGACGGCCTCACTTCTCTCCCTTGGCTTTCTTGTTTGTTTTTTTTTTTCTTGAATAATATAGAATGAACCCATGGCTCCTTTTTATTTCTTAATTGTCACATGATTTAATTCAATCATGGACTTGGGCCATTAAGTGGCCATGGCCGGCCACCCACATATATTGGGCCTCAATTTTCTATTTTTTTTTTTTAGCCCAATTCATTATAATTCTTGTTTTGTAATTCCCGAAACAAATTTCCAAAATTCCAATTTTGCCCTTAGGCCTTCTCCATTGTTTCCGCATCCATACTTCCATAACCGCACACACATATTAAGAAAAATCCAAACTTGGCCTTATCCTTTACAAGTCAAGGTTATTTCCAGATTTTCCAACTACTCAAAAATGCCGGATATAACACATTCGTCCTCGAATGTTAGACTTGTCCTACGGGGTCTTATAGGCAAGTTTGGGGGAGTTCTTTGGTAGCTATTACATACAATTCATTTATTACTCAACGCGGGTAAGTAAGGAATTTAGATTACTCCGTGGGCTCCCGGAATAAGTGAGGATACTTCTTCTTCATTCTGTTCCTCCGCTTCCCGAGTCATTTCCTCCCGATTATTATTGCGCCACGGCACCTTAATAGGAGGCCACATCCTTGTTCCGCAACCTTTTTTCCGGCGATCCAATATAGCTACCGGTGCTCTTCATAGGATAGTTTTTCCGTGACCGGATACCATCCACGGGAAATATTACGGAAGTGGTCACCAATACATTTACGGAGCATAGAAACATGGAATACCGGTGTACCGCTCCCAAATCAGCTGGTAGATTCAATTCATAAGCAACTTTGCCTATTCTCCGAACAATTTGATAAGGCCCGATGTATCTTGGACTGAGCTTCCCTTTCTTACCAAATCTCATAACACCTTTCATAGGCGATACTTTCAGGAATACCCAATCACCAACCTCGAACTCCAAGTGCCGACGTCGATTATCCGCATACGATTTACGCCGACTCGGGCCGCTAATAACCTCTCTCGAATAAGCTTTACTTTGTCCACCGCTTGTTGGATTATATCTGGACCAATTAATTGAGTCTCTCCAACGTCGAACCAGTCGATCGGTGACCTGCATTTCCTGCCATATAGAGCCTCATACGGTGCCATCTGGATACTGGAGTGGTAGCTATTATTATAGGCAAATTCAACCAATGGCAAGTGTTCATCCCAGCTACCTCTGAAATCGATAATACAGGCCCGCAACATATCTTCTAGCGTCTGGATAGTACGCTCGGCCTGTCCGTCAGACTGAGGATGAAATGCTGTACTAAGACTCACCTGGGTCCCCAATCCTTCTTGGAATGATCTCCAGAAATTTGCGAAATCGAGTGCCTCCGTCGTAAATAATAGATGTGGGAACTCCATGAAGCCTTACTATCTCCTTAATATACAATCTGGCGTAATCCTCAGCTGAATAAGTGGTTCTGACTGGGAGGAAATGGGCTGATTTTGTCAGCCTATCAACAATAACCCAGATAGAATCATACCTCCGTGGAGTGCGGGGCAAACCTGCGATGAAGTCCATATTAATTATTTCCCACTTCCACATCGGTATCTCCATTTCCTGCAATAAGCCGCCGGGTTTTTGGTGCTCAATTTTGACCTGCTGGCAGTTTGGACACTGAGCGACGAATTCCGCGATATCCTTTTTCATGCCATCCCACCAGTATAAACATCTAAGATCGTGGTACATTTTTGTAGCTCCCGGGTGAACAGAATAACGGGCATAGTGTGCTTCGCCCATAACTCGTCGTAGATCCGCAACCCAGTACACATAATCGCCTCGTATAATAACACCCCATCCGATGAAACCTCGAACGGAGTCTTCTCTTTTTCACGGGCTGTGTCTCGATAATGCACCAGAATAGGATCTTCATATTGGCGACGCTTAATTTCTTCCACAATAGAAGATTCAACAACTCCTCGAACAGAAATCCCAGCATTTCCAGATTCGGCCAAACGAACTCCAAGGCTTGCCAGCTGATGAATTTCACGAACTATTTCTTTCTTTTCCGATGGAACATCCGCCAGGCTGCCCATAGATTTACGACTGAGAGCATCTGCGACAACATTGGCCTTCCCCGGATGGTATAGAATATCAACATCGTAATCCTTCAACAAGCTCTCTAACCACCGTCTCTCGCCGCAAATTAAGCTCTTTTCGCTTAAAGATATATTGGAGACTCTTATGATCCGTATAGATATCAACATGGACGCCATATATAGATAATGTCTCCACATCTTCAGGCATGAATCACCGCGAGCTCCAAATCATGAGTGGGATAATTCTTTTCATGTTTTCTCGAGTCGGGGAAGCATATGCTATGACTCGACCGTGTCGCATTAATACACAACCTGTGCCAACACTCAAGCATCACAATAAATGACATACCCGTCCGGCCCTCGGGAAGTGTCGGACCGGAGCCGTAGTCAATTTCTCCTTCGCAATTGGAAGCTCCGCTCACAGCATCCGTCCACCGGAATTTGGCTCCTCTCTGAGTTAGCCTTGTTAAAGGCGCTGAAATGGAAGCAAATTTCTCCACAAATCTTCTATAATAACCAGCCAATCCCAGGAAGCTACGTACCTCTGTCGGTGTTGTAGGCCGGGGCCAATTTTTCACAGCTTCGATCTTCTGGGTATCTACCCGAATACCGTCAGCTCCAATAATGTGTCCCAAGAACGCCACTGACGCCAGCCAGAATTCACATTTAGAAAATTTTGCATACAATTTCTGATGTCGAAGTACCCCAAGAACCGTTCTCAAATGATGCAACGTTCGTCTTCTGACCGAGAATAGACCAGAATGTCATCAATAAACACGATCACGAACATATCCAAGAACGGCCTGAATACCCGATTCATAAGATCCATGATGTCACGACCCAACTAGGGGCCGCGACGAGTACCCGATACTTGTACCGGGCACCCCCTGTCATACGTCTTATTCTTATTACTAAGTGGGCCGTATAAACACTGGCATTTTTTTTCCTTATAACATCGCCGATAATAGCATACATGTAAACGAGTAGTAATGATCAACCGGCCGACATTTTACACGCGACAAAGACAACTAGGCCGTGAAACATCTAACCGTACATATCGTCTACGAGCCTCTAAACACGATACATATAAGTACAAGTAATCGACTTTCTTTGTGTCCAAATATATACACAAAAGTAGTACCCAAAATAGAAGCTCCGAACGACCGGAGCGCCTCTCGATGTACAAACCGGGAAAGCTCCTAGAGTCGAGCCCGTCAACCCGTCTACCTGCGTGGCGAGACGCGGCCCCCCAAGAAAAGTGGGTCGGGGTATGAACAGTGTACCGAGTATGTAAGCCGTAGAAATAATACAATAAAGCATGTAACATGTGAGCACTAACAACATGTGAGACCAAAGATCATATAACGAGATAAAAGGACAATCTGTACCTGTAAGTGCCTTTTCGGATGTCATGCTTGCTTATACATACTTTTGTTCAAAACATTTCGTATCATATACATGTAAAAATATCAAGTCATGTCGCCGAAATACGTCGGCGCTTCCCACATGTATCCCGCGTCCGGCATCCCGCGTCCGGATGGAATTACGCCACCGACTTTGTGGCAATGCGTCTATAGCGCAACATGTATCCATTCCCCAAAATTCCCCATTTTCATATACATATCATATACATGTCATATACATATCATATAAGCAAGATGCATGAGAACCCAAAGAAAGTCATGCGTCTATCGGGGTGACGTAAGGTCGGTAGCCCCGATTACCTTATGGACTAACCACGGTCACTTCGTCTCACCTTGAAGGAACAATCATTATAAGGCGAGACTATCAATGAATAGCAACACCATAAGAAAACATAAAATAAGATTATAAAGTTTCTATGAAAGAAGTAATGGAAACCGATATGCACGTTTATCGAGACTCGGGTGACGAACATAAAATAACGGTCATTATATCCCATTGAGTCATCCACGAACATTGCAAGACATTTCAATTTCATTTCTAAGGGTTTCGGACGTTCGAACACCATTTTACCTTAAAGCACAAGTTATAGGTTCAATTCTACTGAATGAATAGTGAATAAGTTTAGGTGTCGTTTCCGAGGGGTAGGACTTTTTCCGAGGGTCGGATTTTGACCTATACTAACTAGGACATGCCAAATGAAGGAGAGGTAGGCTTCACATACCTTTTACGCTTTGTTCACGTCTCCAAACTCAAGCTCCAAGTTCGCCAAAATCTACAAATTGGTCATGTTTACCAAACATGATTAGTGCCTTTAGAATTGGATTCTTAAAACAACACTTGGCTACCGAAATTTCGGCAAAGCACCTCCTCTATAAATACTCCACTCCACCAAGTTCAACTTGGCCCATTTCAATCAACAACAATCCGGGAATTCAACCCGGCCAAACTAACAACACAATATCAACAACAATATAAGCAACATCAACAATCGACTAAAAACGCATTCTAGCGCAAATAGTCTTATTTTCCGAATAATCCAACAACTCCAAATCCAACTTTACACTTATAATCCAATATCAATATGTTCATATTCACATACTAATTTAAGGTCATTCAAACATAAACCAAGAGCATTTCAAGTTATATATCCAATATCCATTAATTCCAACAATTTCCATACAATTCAATACAATTTAATTCACATAATATTCCAACAATACCATCAATATACTACTCACCCAAATCTTCCAATTTATGAAACAACAACAACATTTTTTTCCTCCTTTCAAATTCAAGCACAACAATCCAATTTTCATTCCTCCAAACCATTAAATCTTTATTCTAACATCATAAAACCTACCATAACAACAATTTCCATTCTAATTAAAATCAATTCACCACACCCTACCATAGCCTACACTATTCGGCCAACTCCCCCATATGCATACCTTTCATGAATTTCTTTATTTTCCATACACTACAACATAAAATTAACTCAATTCCTTATGCAATACACAACACACAACACACACACACCCTCACGGCACCACACACACACTTCCACAACACATGAATTTCATCCATTTTCATGCACACAACATACTCAAACATCCATAATACCTAAGAAAAGGATTAAACCTTACCTTTTTTCCTTACTTTTTCACTTGGCTTGCAATTGAAGACTTGCCAAGACTTGTGTTTTCCTTGCTCCAAATACACCCTACTATGCTAAGAACCTTCCAAGGAATTGTTTGGCTAGGAGAAACAAGTTGAAACTCTTCTCTTCTCTTTTTTTTTTTTTTTTTCGGTTTTTTTTTTTTTCAAAGGGCCGAATGGCCTTAGTCTTTCTCCTCTCTCTTTCTTGCTTTGCTTTCTTGAAAATTCTAGGGAATTAAGATGAATAAATCATCTTTCCACATGTATATATACTTAGTCTCCTTCCAATGATAATGAACCATATTGTCCCTTGTTTGGCTTGAAATTATTTGGCCACATTTGCAAGTGGGGTCCATGGCCAAGTGGCCACTTTCTTGAAATTTCTAGGAAATTTCTTCTATTTCATGAAAACATTTCCCTTGGTTCCAAATTTGCCCCTAGCCTTTCTCCGTATTTTCATGAGTCGTTCTGCGAATTTACCTTTTTACCCCTGGCCTTTCTTAATATTCCAACTTTACAATTTTCCATACGCGACTTGTGTCACTTGCCTTGACTCACCCGAGGGTACAAAATACGGGATGTAACATCCTCCCCCCCTTTAGAACATTCGTCCTCGAATGTTGAACTGGCCTTATAGGGGGTTACTACACTTCGGGGAGGTTTCCTTTACGGTTGTCGTACACAATTACCTAACACGTCCGTTCGGATACTTGGTTGACTTATACTTTCTTGTTATCCCATACTTCATAGGACGCCGTCATCTTTTTCGGTCATCTCCCTTGGTTGTTCTCCATATTTGCGTCGTCCTGCGCCCGTCGTCAACTTGTTTCTACGCCCTTTTTGTAGTTGCTCGATGTGCCAACATATCCCAAATTCTTGTTACCCTTTCATTCACAACATTTCCAACCACTATTTAAACTTACCCTGATTCTAGGGCTGTACTATACTTGTTCCCTTTTTACCGGCCACCCAACTCGCCTTTACGCAACCTCTATTACGTCTCGGTCATCCCATATAATCTAATGTCGTCTAGGCTACCCTAACTTCACCTTTGTCTTCTATCTCTATACTTATGAAATTTTTGGGATACTTCCCGTGGGTCGCCCATCATGGAATTGCTCCCATTCCAAAGACGCTTAACCCCGAAACGTTAACGTATTCCGGTATCTTAAGGCTAATATATTTGCATCCACTCCCCCGCACGGCTTTGTCACGTGATCCAGAGGCGTATTAGGGCACTAGTCACTTTCGACACGCCTTCGGAACGTACTTTTCTCTTAATTACCATTTTAGCCTTCTCGCCCTTACTACTCATCTCTTGTCTATGCGTATAACTACCTTTTGTCCAGGATTTCTAGATTTTCATCAACGATATAAAGAATGACACATGACGGTATAGAGTTTAGATCAATCACATATGTACTTTATAAAGGGATGCCGATAGGGTACCTGTAGCTGCGTCCTGGGAGGGCTCGTGATCCCTGCTGTCTCGTCAACGCGAATATGCGGTTCTGAGGATCGCCTGTACTAGGTGCTCCTCCTCTGCCTCGACCACGACCGGCTGGGGCCTGGGACGTCTGTCCGGGAGGGCGCACGGTCGACGACGAACCAATGGCGGATCCGGCGGGCTGAGTCTGGTCTCTCCCGGTCCTCCGTGGGCGTCGCGCATCAAGTGGTCGGTCGACCACGGACAAAACAAGCACCGTGTCAAGGTAGCACCGCCCGTAATGTAGCTTGCCACACCGAGTGCATCGCGGTGGGGGGTGGCCCTGCCCTATTTGACTCGGCCGTGTCGGGACCCCGATGCTCGGGCACTCGATCCGGTTCGGATACCGGAATGCCGCGGTGCTCGTCCGCCTCTATAGTCACTTCCGGCCCCAAAAGATCCGGCTCTTTTTTGGGGAGCCCCTATCCGAATCACGCTCGCCCTCCGTTCCGATATCGCTCTTGTGTTTTGGCGTGGGCTCGAATGCGAGCGATTGTCACACCCCAATTTCCGATAGGGTGTGATGGGCACCCGACCCTTACCCGTGGCCGAGCGAACCCTCGTACAACGTAATACTGTACTCACATTGGGCCTTGGCCAAATCATAAATACATAATTTCAAATCAAACACAAACTTGCGAACGCACACAATCCGTAATATCACATATAACAAAACGACGCTTATAGAGCCGTTCACAACCGACATCCGATGCACATGACTCGTCTGCAAAGTCTCTAACATGACTCGGATATCATAATATGCACAAACTCGACTCGGCAGCACCGGGAGCAAGTGGAGCTCGCCAATCCCGCCGGAACTGTTCTTTGCTAATACCTTTAGCTCACTCGGTGTACCGCGCGCATGAAACGCAGCCCCCGAAGAAAAGGGGTCGGTACGGAATATGTACCGAGTATGTAAAGCGTGTAAATACGGAACCATAGGAACAAAATACGAAGACGAGATATAATATGCAAAGTATCAAAATAAGTAGTTAAAATGCAAATCATGCATAGGCTCTTAGAACGGTGGTCGCCCGCTGTCGTTGGCGCCACGCCACGCATCACACCGAAGATTTCGGATCTCCGTAACCCGACAAATCCCCGTAACACATCATAGCCAACCAACACACCATAACACAAAGATCACACCAAACGGAACCCGCCCTCCGGAGAGGAGCTCGGTGAACCGTAACACAGCATCACACCGGAATTTATCATATTGCGCACGAGCATAACCGGCCCGGGACTCGGTGAAGGAGGTACAACCATGAGCACGAGCGGAGTCGTGAGCATACATATGCATAAAGTCATAATCATAAATCATTAAGTAAGTAAGAAAATTCATATGCAAAAGTCCAAATGAAACGAAACTTACATTTTTCCGAAGGTCGTCCAGAATAGGCATAGAAAGGTCGCGGGCCCCACGGACGGGTGTCGACCCCCGTCCGAGCCCGACTAGGGTAGGTAGGGGAAAGTGATGTCTTATGAACATACATATTATGTTTGGGGGCGTTCCGAGCTCGTATGCAAAAGTTACGAACGTTTGAAGTTCGGGACCCTTTTGTAGCCAAAATCATTTGTAAAACTTTTGAACTCAATCTTTTGAAAACATAAAAATCTTATTTTGGTCCCATCAAATAATGGATCCTAAGGAACGAACAAAGTACATATCCGAGCTCTGGATTCTAGGGAGTGGAATTACCCCAAGGCTCGGGTCATAGCCTAATAGTACTAGGACATGCCAAAGAAAGAAAGGTGAGCTTTACATACCTTCGTACGCCCTTAAGCTAATCCAAACTGCGTCTCGCCTCTCGCGATCTACAAAATGTCATAAGACATCCAAC
>NW_026721290.1:0-8995 GCF_029784015.1 Lycium ferocissimum
TTTATGCTCATGGAAAATTTCGAGGTGTAACATTCTTCCCCTTTTGGAACATTCGTCCCCGAATGTCAAAACACTCGGGAATCGAGAAAAATTTCGCCAGAGTCTCCCCTGCAACATAGCACTACCGTCCCATCAAAACAACCGATAATATCATATCGCTGCCTCAAAGGGTCATAACACAGTAAAATCTGGAGCAATAATGGAAATAGGGGTATTCAAATACTATAATTATTACACTTCATTTATTGCATACATACCTCGTAATCTGGGCGTATCATCATGACCCTCTCCTGGAGATGAAAATAGATGCGGATACTTGGCTTTCATACTCTCTTCCGTTTCCCAAGTCATTTCTTCCCGATTATTATTTCGCCACAAGACCTTCACCGAAGCTACTTCTTTGTTCCGAAGTCTTCGCACCTGCCTATCTAGAATGGCAACGAGCACTTCTTCATATGTTAGTTTCTCTGTCACTTGGACATCGTCAACCGGGACTATTCTTGTTGGGTCTCCAATACACTTGCGGAGCATCGAAACGTGGAAGACTGGATGGACTGATTCAAGCTCCGAAGGCAAATTCAATTCATAGGCTACCTGGCCTACCTTACTAATGATTTTATAGGGTCCGATGTATCTAGGACTTAGCTTCTCTTTCTTGCCAAATCTCATTACCCCTTTCATCGGCGATACCTTCAAAAACATCCAATCACCTGCTTGAAATTCCAAATCTCGTCGGCGATTGTCCGCATATGACTTTTGGCGACTTTGGGCTGTCAACAATCGGTCTCGGATTAATTTTACCTTTTCAACTGCTTGTTGAATCAACTCGGGGCCTATCAATTGTGCTTCTCCTGTTTCAAACCACCCAATTGGAGACCTACATCTCCTTCCATATAAAGCTTCATATGGAGCCATTTGGATACCAGAATGATAACTATTATTGTATGCAAATTCAATTAGCGGTAAATGATCATCCCAACTACCACCGAAATCCAGCACACATGCTCGTAGCATATCTTCCAAGGTCTGTATGGTACGTTCGGCTTGTCCATCGGTTTGAGGATGAAATGCCGTCGAATTTGACTTGGGTACCAAGACCTTCTTGGAAAGATTTCCAGAACTGGTCGTAAATTGGGATCCTCTATCGGTGATAATGGATAATGGGATACCATGAAGTCTCACAATTTTCTTTAGATACGATCTAGCATAATCTTCGGTCGAATATGTGGCCCTGACTGGGAGAAAATGAGCTGCTTTTGTGAGCCTGTCCACGATCACCCATATAGAATCATATTTCCCCCGGGAACGGGATAATCCTACTATAAAATCCATATTAAGCACTTCCCATTTCCACGTGGGAATTTCTATCGCTTGCAATAAGCCTCCTGGCCTCTGATGTTCGGCTTTTACTTGCTGGCAGTTTGAACATTGTGCTACGAAATCTGCTATGTCCCTCTTCATGCCATCCCACCAATATAGCAATTTGAGATCCTGATACATTTTGGTTGCGCCTGGGTGGACCGAGTATCGGGAATAATGTGCTTCCTCTAGAATCCGTCGGCGCAGTCCTACCACATTCACACATAACCTGTCTCGGTGTCTAAGAATCCCATCCACAGGAACTTCAAATGGGGACTTCTCCTTCCCACGAGATGTGTCTCTATAATGACACAATTGAGGGTCTTCATATTGCCGCTCCTTTACTTCGCATTCAAAGATGAGTACGTAGGGTCATTAATGTCAATCCCTGCATCACCCGAATTGATTATACGCACCCCAAGATTAGCCAATTGGCGGAGCTCACGAACCATCTCTTTCTCTTCCGAAGGGGTTTCGCATGAACTGCCCGTAGATCGACGGCTAAGCGCATCCGCTACTACGTTTGCTCTTCCGGGGTAGTACAAAATATCTACATCATAATCTTTCAATAACTCTAGCCACCGCCTTTGCCGCAGATTTAACTCCTTCTGCTTGAAAATATATTGAAGGCTTTTATGATCTGTATAGATGTCTACATGCACCCCATACAAGTAGTGTCTCCACATTTTCAATGCATGAATGACCGCAGCTAGCTCGAGATCATGAGTTGGGTAATTCTTTTCATGTTTCCGCAGTTGTCTCAAGGCATATGCAATAACCCTACCGTGTTGCATCAATACGCATCCTAATCCCACACCTGAAGCGTCGCAGTACACAACATAACCATCTGACCCTTCTGGAAGAGTTAAAACTGGAGCTGAGGTCAATCTGTCTTTCAACTCTTGGAAGCTACGCTCACAAGCATCGCTTCACTGAAATTTAGCCGACTTCTGGGTTAGTTTCGTCAACGGAGATGAAATAGATGAGAAGCCCTCTACGAACCTTCTATAATAACCGGCCAAACCCGCAAAGCTACGAACACGTAGCGTCGTAGGCCTTGGCCAAGTCTTCACAGCTTCAATTTTCTGAGTGTCAACTCGGATACCATCGTCTGAAATAA
The DNA here is from genome assembly GCF_029784015.1 of Lycium ferocissimum. Lineage (NCBI taxonomy): Eukaryota > Viridiplantae > Streptophyta > Magnoliopsida > Solanales > Solanaceae > Lycium > Lycium ferocissimum. The sequence goes on from NW_026721290.1 coordinate 2,480, forward strand.
CATGGCCCAAGAATGTCACAAAATTCAGCCAAAACTCGCACTTGGAGAACTTTGCATATAACTCTCGGGCTCAGAGAATTCCAAGGACAATTCGCAAATGATCCGCATGTTCCGATTCTGTGCGAGAATACACTAGAATGTCATCGATAAACACTATTACAAATAAATCCAAGAGCGGCCTGAATACATTGTTCATCAAATTCATGAACACCGCCGGGGCATTTGTCAGCCCAAACGACATCACTCGAAACTCATAGTGGCCATACCCTGTCCTGAAAGCAGTCTTAGGAATATCCGCTTCTCTAACTCTCACTTGATGGTAACCCGATCGCAAATCTATTTTTAAAAACCATTTGGCACCTTGTAGCTGATCAAACAAGTCATCAATCCTCAGAAGAGGGTATTTATTCTTTATCGTTACCTTATTCAACTGTTTGTAATCGATACACATTCGTAGAGATCCGTCTTTCTTTCTCACAAATAAAATTGGTGCTCCCCAAGGCGATGAGCTGGGTCTAATAAACCCCTTGTCAAGCAAGTCTTTCAGCTGGGCCTTCAGTTCTTTCAGTTCTGCCGGGGCCATTCGATAAGGAGGAATAGAAATGGGCTCGGTGTCCGGTAATACCTCAATGGCGAAATCAATTTCTCTTTCGGGAGGAAGACCTGGGAGTTCATCTGGAAATACGTCCGAAAATTCATTCACCACCGGGATAGATTGAAAAGCTGGTGATTCTGCTTCTATGTCATGTACTCGTACTAGATGGTAAATATAACCCTTGGCTATCATCTTTCTTGCTTTGAGGTAGGAAATAAACCTACCCTTTGGGGATGCCGTATTACCCTTCCATTCAAGTGCGGGCTCCCCTGGAAAGTGAAATCGAACTACTTTCGTTCGGCAATCAACATTAGCATAGCATGAAGCCAACCAATCCATGCCCATGATTACATCAAAATCTATCATTTCCAGCGCAACCAAATTGGCTTTGGTCTGACGGTCACATATCACAATGACACAATTCTTATACACTTGTTTCGCAATCACGGGGTCACCGACCGGAGTAAGTACCTCAAAAGGTTTAATTAACTCGGGTTTTACCCCAATACAACCAGCAACATATGGAGTAATATAAGAGAATGTAGAATCCGGATCTATCAATGCATACACATCACGGGAAAATATAGACAATATACCTGTAACAACATCTGGGGAAGACTCGAGATCCTGTCGTCCCGCTAAAGTATATACCCGGGGCTGGGTGGTACCCGAAGTAGATGCGGCCCCTCTACCTCTAACTCGACCTGCGAACATCTGGGGAGTCTGTGTTGGCGGGCATACTGATGAAGAACCGGCAGCTGAGCCTGTAGGCTGGACTCCACCTCTACCATACCGCACTGGACAATCTCGCATCAAATGTCCAGTCTGTTCGCAAGCATAACAAGCATCTGTGTCCCGACGACACGGCCCTGAGTGTAATTTGCGGCACCGACTACATCGTGGGACTGGGGGTCTCCCCTGACTATAGTCCCCCTCATACTGGGAATCCGAAGCTCTCAAACTCCAGTCCTGTACTGGGCGAAAGGAGCGGTCATATCTCCTATCTGAAAATCTCGGAGCGCGGCGATCGGCCGGCGGCGGCCCATTGTCGGGAATAAATCTGTCTTGATCCCCCTCTGTAATCCATGCCTGTGCCCATAGATCTGGCCCGCTTGCTTTGCCTCCCATCATTATCACGGTCACCGCGATGGTTCTTTGCTCCCTCTAAGTTCGAGCATGGGCACCGTATCTAAAATATCCATCCCGAATCCTGCCAATGAAACATGTCAAGTAATCTTTGAATAAATGTGGTCCCAGACCACTCACAAATCTGTGCACCCTATCTCCCATGTCGGCCACCATAGTCGGGGCATACCTGGCCAAGGAATTAAATTTCATACTATCTTTTCTCGGGCACTCATGCTTCCTTGTCTTAGATTCAAGAACCTGTCCGCTCTAGCTCGGCGAACTTCGGGTGGCAGATAGTGACGAATAAAGGCATCCACGAACTCTTTCCATACCGGAGGAGGCACATTCTCTCCTCGTGATACCATCCAATTGTTGTACCATAACACCGCCACATCGCGGAGTCTATAAGGGGCCAACTCCACGGATTCGGTCTCGGAGGCATGAATAATCTTTAAAGTCCTCAACATTTCATCAATAAAATTTTGCGGGTCCTCATCCGGCTTTGACCCAAAGAACTCTGGAGGGTTTAAAGTCAGGAAATCACGGGCTCTAGTACTGGCGGATCGATCACTCGGGCCTGCATTCTGTCGTTATGCCTGAGCGGCAACCAACTGTATCAATAACTGAATGACCTCGGTCATTTATTGGCCCGAAGCAGCCGGCGGAGGGATTGGAGCTGGAGCTCCCCCTTGTTCTTCCACATTGGGCGGGGTGGAGGAAGTACTAGATGGGGTCTCGTTTGGCGACTCGACCTCTTCAATATTCGCCGGAGGCTCTCGTTCTACCCGCCTCTTTGTCAAAGTCTTGCCCTTCTGGGCGGCTATAGCTTTCCCCTTTGGCGGCATTTTTCTGAAATCACAACACATCATTAGGGAGGATAAAATCTTATACACGGCTCTATCGCACGATTTCATGAGAAGAAGGATGGTCATTTTTCCTAAATGCCCTGTAGCCTCTTGTTTATTAGCGTGGCGCGCAACACACCATAAACAAGACTCTACTAGACACGGCTCGTAGACACTTCCTAGGACTGAACCGCTCTGATACCACTTCTGTCACGACCCAGCTAGGGGCCGCGACGGGTACCTGAGGCTAATCACCGAGCACCACTCGTGCCATTACTTCTTAGACTCATTTCACAATCACTTATCCGATTCACACTCAATTTATAAGGAAACCCATTTTCGTTTTGAAACATAATGCTTTTTATACACATGAGCACTTAAGTTAGCAAAATACCATACAGCAATACATTTACACACTGACTACATCGTGAAACCACATAACCCACATCAAGTATCTACGAGCCTCTATGAGATGACATCTACAATTGTACACAAAAGAATCATCATAAGCACTTCCGGGACAAAGGAGTGCTTCCAGTCAGCTATCAACGTCTAGGAGTCCGGAGCAAGATCTCCTCCCTGTCTACCTGTGGGCATGAACACAGCGTCCAAAGAAAACGGATGTCAGTACAAATATTGTACTGAGTATGTAAGGCAGGAATGAAATAAACAAGCATAATAAAGAGATCACGAGTCATGAGGGAAGGATATAACCTGAATGTATATCATGGACAACATATTTTCTACATACCTCACGTTATACATAATCATAGTACATGTGTTATCATATCCCATATATCATTACATACATCATCGCACACATCATCATATACGTCATCATATACGTCATCACGTACGTCGTCACATCATGATTCGCATCGTTACCCGCGTCCGAGTAACCCTCATATGCCGCCCACTAGTGGTGATCATGCCCGGCCCTCTAGGCTCGGTGTAAACATAGCAGCCCGCGTTAGCGGTGACATGCCCGGCCATATAGGCGCGGTAGAATCATATGCAGCCCGCCTTAGCGGTGACATGCCCGGCCATATAGGCGCGGTGGAATCATATCCTTACAAAATCAATCATTACACATTACTATTACACATCTCATAGCATAGCATCATATTATCATTTCTCGGCATTTTATACATAACATCGTTGTATTACAAGCTAGCGTCATTAATCTTCTTAGACATATCATACATTAGCATTGAGAGCATACTTTGGGCTTTTAGGGGCAATCACACTATGTCGGGGTGACGTAAGGTCGTAAACCCCCGATCGTATTATGCACAATTATGAGTGTCGTGCCTCGCCTTGAAGAAAATAGAGCATAAGGCGAGTGTTAGCAAAGATAACATCATTAGCGTAATAGGGACATCATGCCACAATTCCTCGGATTACTATACTCTGGCTTATCACCATCGTTATCTCATTCATATGTGATTCAATATATAGAAGGGCTCATAAGTTTCATCTTATGGGAAACCTATGGAAAACTTGGAGGATTCATGCCTTGTGGAAGAAGAGATAAGCCTTACATACCTTTGTCGTTTAATTGGTCTAGCGTTCGCTTGCCCTCCTTCAATATCCCGTCTTTTCCTTCAAGAGAGAATTCGCATTACGTTAGTTAATCGACTACAAGAACGCATGGTTAATTCTAGGAAAATTGAGCAGCACTTCCTTTGTTCCTACTACTTTTCCCATGTCCTATATTAACTCCCAACATTCACAACGACACTTACCATATATAAACCAACAATTATCATTTATATACATCGAGTAAAATCCACTATCTTTCTCCATTTTCTCCACATTGGTGGTTATAGCGTGCTATCGCGTTTTCTCATATATAATACCTATCTCATGGTCTACACGCCATTTACAGTATCTTAATACTCCCAACACATCAACATTCATGATTCAACCCCACTATCATTCAATTATAGCACTATTCACACAGTTATGACCCATTCTTTATGTCTTTCTACAATTCAAGCATCTTAGCTTTCCAATACCTTAAACAATATGATAAAGTCATGAAACTTACCTTGGACGATGGTTGAACATGTCTTGAGTGGAGTTCTTCCCTTTGCACCAAAACCCTACTTTATCTCTTTTGGGATTTCTTGAGATAGATGCACTTTACTTAGGTTTCATACGTTTTGACTCATGATTTTGGGTGTTGTTGATCTTAGTTTCCCTTTGATCCCCTTGAATTCTTGTAGATGATATGGTTGGAGGAGTTCTAGAGAGTTCTTGAATGTTGTGGATAGAAATGGATGAAAATGAATGAGAACATCACTTATAAAAATCACAAAATCTGATTTTTAATGAACAGTCGTCGGGGTGTACAGTGGTCGTAAACCACAGTTTACGGGCCGTATACCAGTTTACGATCCGTTCTTCGTGGTCGTTTTTAAGCATGTCAAAACCAGAAAGTCAAGCTGAGGATATGGTAGTTTACGACTCAGTTTACGGGCCGTATACCAGTTTACGGTCCGTATTCTGGGTTGTGTTTTACCGTCTCAACATTTAACAGAAAGTTGAAATTCTTGACATGTTGAAGGACGATGGCAGTTTACGGTCCGTAAATCACTTACTGGTATGATCCTTTACGACCATTGGTTGAATTGCAATTCGCAACTCCCTTATTTCCAAACTTCATGGTTATTCATTCCCTACTTAGTAAACGTCGTAAACTTATACTCTTCGTTAGTCTACTCATTTATGCTCATGGAAAATTTCCAAGGTGTAACACTTCTTTAATAATTCCCAACATAGGCGTTGAGTAAGATCCTCCATTTCTGTATAACAGTAAGGTACATAAAGCATAAGCAACATTTCGTATTACCACGGTGAATGCTCACAGTAGCGATATAATGCTAAGGAAAGACACCAAAACGATGGACATAGCATTTAATTTAAAAAGAAGATTCACAACTCATAAAAAAAATCTCGACTTTCCTTGTGCTACATAAAGAGAAAGCTAAAGATGGACGCTTTGCGCAATTAGCTAACGAGAAACTAGTCCTCAAGATTCATGTTTACATTTTAAACTCGCACTTTTCAACCTCTATTTGATGGTGCCCTATTGCTAGATAATGATAAAGCTATTACCTTTAAATGGTGCAACGGAGTTATGGCCACTTGTGCAGATAAAATATCCTCACCCTAAGCATCGTTTACCTCTACAGAAGCAAAATGCCATCTTCGTCGGAAAATCAAAGAACACCGTAGATAAGAAGCCGAAATTAGGTTGGAAATAAGATCTACCCTAATTAGAAATCTATAGTGAAATATACCATCACGGGTCCAATTTATGCTATCCGGAACAATGTATCAAGTCAAATGTCTGCCAGAACAACAGAGACGATGTGTAGTGAATGCGCTGCTAACATAGCGGTGCACTCCACGTTCCAATGCAAATTGAACCCGATTGCTATGCATATCTTTTGTTGCAATAGACAATGAGCGACATTGCGGTCCATCGATATGTACCGAAACTCGCTATTCCACAATTAATATCCATGGCAACTCTTGTTCGTCGGCCAAAGCAATTTCGAAACCATCTATAGTTGCATGAAAATAATAGCATAGTTAAGTAGTATTGATGAAACATAAACAAAGTAGGAAGTGGAGAAAGCAAGTACCTTGAAATATGATCTCGAATGTTGATTTGCACCATCTCCACGGAAATATGTATTTGTCTCCCTTCCTTTTACCCACTTATAGCCTGCTTTATCTTTGGCAAAAGGGTGCGGGCACATTGGAAAAACCGGATACATTTAAAGTTACTGACTTTAAAAGTAATGTCGTGAATCTTCAAATAAAACACGGACCTCAGTCTCTTTTTTGTTTTTAATATCATTAATAATGGTGGATAAGAACCTAACTTTTAATATGGTTCTCTCATTCATTTTAAAACTTACAAATGTTCATACATCT
>NW_026721291.1:0-8990 GCF_029784015.1 Lycium ferocissimum
TCAATTAGTTTATAATCACAATCTTCGAATTTCATCTCTTGTATAGATAATTTGGATAGTTTAATTTAGTTGACGGTTAATCATAACTCCCTGTGGGTTCGACATCCGATTTCTAAAATCACTATATTACTTGTACGACCACGTACACTTGCGTGTGCGTTTGGACGCAACAACCTTTCATCTACTCACTTTCTTTCCTTTCCAGATGTCATTACATTAAACTCTCCAAGCTTAACCTGTAGTGAAAATAGCATCAGCTTACCTTGTAACATTTGTACCATTTTTTTTTGTCACTTGAACTTCGTTACCCTGTTCGATTAATGTTTTCCATATACCGCAACGTTGGTTCGGATACACATACCGCTCGATATAGCCATGTACGGGATATCATATGCATACATATACATATATATATACATATACATATATATATATATATATATATAAATATACATATACATATACATATATTTAAATATATGTACATATACATATTTATGTATATATATATATATATATATATATATATATATATATATATATACATATTTATATATACATATATATATACATATTTATATATACATATATATATACATATTTATATATACATATATATATATATATATATATATAATTACTACCATCTCGCTTACAAAATATTTCCAAACGCTATTCAAACTCACCCTAATTCTAGAGCTGTGATGCACCTTTTTTCTCTTCACCGGTCTAGTCTGCCTCGGCCTACGCGACCTCTTAAGGTGTCCAACCACTCCGCAGACCTCTTAAGGTGTCCAACCACTCCGCATACTCCAATCTCCCTTAGGCTGCTCTTGCTTCTCATTTGCCTCTTATATCTCAATTTATAGGATTTTTTGTACACTTCCCAGGGGGTCACCCATCCTAGTATTTCTCTCACCCCAGCACGCTTAACCTCGAAACTCTGATGAAATCCGGTGCGTTAATGCTAGTATAATCGTATCCACCTCACCGCATGACCTTCACCACATAATCTAAAGTAAGTTGAAGTCTTGACAGATTCCAAAATGTTCTCGTAACGCATCTCCCTCCGAATTAGAAAGGGTCTCTTACTCTTCCGACTACACAATTACTATTTTGGCCTTTCTAGCTCTCAATATTCACCTTTCATCTGTATGTATGATTACTTTCCGTCCTAGATTTCCAGATTCCCGATGGTAGCGAACACATTTTGGTCTCTGTTACTTATAAATACTCGGTTATCGGCCTCTTTGGGTTTCCACTCGCCACTATTAAATAATAATCTACAGCAAATGCACATACATAGAAATTCCAATAAGGACTCATATACTTGTAGCCGATCGGTCTCTAGTCTGATCTAGTGGACTATAAGGTGAAGTGTACTCCTCGTCATCGTCTACCCACCATCCGCTCGTCTGGCCTTCATCATCTCTCTCATCTGAGTCCGAGGGATATAAATAACCGGCAACTCCCTGGTTTACCGACGGCCGTGATACAGAGGGCTAGAGTAATCCGTAACACTCACCGGGGAGGCTGGTCCGACATAGTGCTCACCATAAGAATGGGGGCTCGGTACGACCTCGGAATCTCCTCCTCCGTGTCCCGTACGGATCCATGTCATAATCGTCCTCCGGAGGGTCCTCCTCATATCGGGAGTCAAAAACTCCAGAGGAATCGTCGGGTCCTCTCAAGGACGGGTCTCAATAGAATAACTGAGGCTCCTCCTGCTCGGTCCTGGAGCTTGGGTCCTGGATCTGATCTGAGGGCCTTCTTAGCACCTCCACCGTCCGAGGCTGATCTCTTCATCTTTCGTCGGTCTGCACTTACCTATAGGAAAAAGCATCAGAAGCGATCTTTCCTAGACTCTGGCTCTATCGCACGATCTAAGATAGAAGGAAGGTCAATGATTCCTAAATGCCTCGCAACTCTCCCGGCGTTTATAAGCGTAGCCGGCTTCACACCCATAAATGTGACTCTACCGGACACGGTCCGTAGACAATCCCGAGGACGAATCGCTCGATACCACTTTTGTCACGACCCAAACCGACGGGTCGTAACAAGTGCCCGACCACTCACCGGCCAAGCACTCCTATGCTTGCATTTACCGCTCACCGCTATCCCGGGCCCATACACAATCAGAATCGAGCCGTACTTTTCCCGAACAATCAACATAAGAGACACTGCACCGGGAACTCACGGCCAACACATACATATAAACATAAGCACTGAGAGTAACGGCGCGAGCCGATTTGGCCGACACGTATATACTGTACAACAAAATAAACGCTGACGAGGCTGCATAAAATCACGACTACATATCACTGTCTACAGACCTCTATGGAGTGAAAACTTTAGAACGGATAGGACAAGGCCCTGTCGTACCCATATATGTACATGGCAGAATAGCATACCAAAAGGGCTGTAGCTCCGGATCAATGGAGCGTACTGACTACTGCTGAGGGGAGGTCCTATTGCTGCGAATTGTCTGATCGGCTACACGGTCCCGCGGCATGAACGCAGCGTCCACAAGAAGGGACGTCGTACGAATAATGTACCGAGTATGTAAGGCATGAATAGTAACATAGTAAGGATGTAAAGTATGAATAATAACGTAATGGAAGTATGAGCGTATCGTAAGATAAAAGAGTAGCTCGTACATATGAGTGCCTCTTAGGGCGGATGCCATGCATGCTAGCTTTCTTTTGAAAAAACATTTTTTGTTCGTATATATAGAAAATAGAACATATCATATTGCCGAGGCGTCAGCTCCGATCCATTTAACCACATATATCCCGCGTCCAGGATGATATCATGTCATATTATACCAACTGATCAGGTTGTTGCTCGTATATAACACTCTCGCCCTTTTTCCCATATATATATATATATATATATATATATATATATATATATATCATATACATATATTATATAAGCAGCATGCAGGAGAGCCCAAGAAAAGTTATGTCTCTATCAGAGTGACGTAAGGTCGGTAACCTCCGATTGTATTATGGAATAATCATGGTCACTTTGTCTCACCTTGAAGGAACAATTATTATAAGGTGAGACTATCAATGAAGAATAACATCAGGAGAAAGCATAGAATAAGGTCATAAATCTCATAAGGCGTCAATTCATATACTTTGAAGTCTTTAGAAAACAGAGTCATTATCAAGAAATAAAATTGAGGATCAAGAACTAGCTCAATATTCTCATATTCATATTGAATCCACAACTTGAGACTTTCAAACATGAAACCATTATCATCATAATCATCATAGACATATTCTCATCTTTGACATCATTGTTGTCATTACAAAAACATGTCCGTCGTTGTAGTCATAAAAGCTTACAAAATCATAAACCTCCGTTTTGGAAAAATACGGACATTTTGGAGAACATTTACGAGTTATCAGGAAGGGAATCATGCCTTGGAATCCTAGACTTTTAACTTTTGATAACAAGGAAGATATGGAAACATTTATGAAATCATAACATAGGAATCATGCCTTTGAAAGAAAGGGACGAGCCTTAACATACCTTTTTGGTCGCCTTAACTTTAACTATTCAACGCTTGGCCTCCAGATCGTAAATCCATATTCAAGAAAATTTATACTATTGTTAGACTCATCTTCATAGGCCTCGTCTTAAGCCTTCAAACTAACTCTTTCTAGAATCTCACGAAATTTCGCAAACATCTCCCCCCGTTTATATGCCTAGCCCGAAATTATAATTCAGCAACCAACAACAATAACAAAAATACCAACATCAATAACATCATTTCCAACACCAATATGTACCTTAAAACATCCCACACGATGTTTTCCAATTTCCACAACCAACCAACTCGCTATACAATTATTTAACGACTTTATCTCCGTAAATAAACCAAAATTAACATTAATAATAGGAGATTCATACCTTATTCTTGTTAAAACAACGATATCTTCAATATCCACCTTGAAACCACCGCAAAATCATACTAGAATCACATCCATGCGTTTATTCGAGCTTCGATTAATATTTTGTCGCTTGAAAATTGCTTACTTTGTGATCTCCTCTCTCTCTCTCTCTTCAATTTTCTGGGCAAATCTGGTGAAAAAAATGAGTTTTTACCCTTTATATAGGGTCAAATTCGGGTCGGGTCACTGCATTAATTTACTGTAGCAGTACTGTAGCAAGTCGGTACTGTAGTAGTACTGTAGCACGCGTTTCTGCTCTATCAGCTGAACTTGTAACGTCCATAATTCTCTACTCCGATGTCCTATCGATGATCGGTTTATTGCGTTAAAAACTAGACTCGACGAACTTCATTTTAGGCTTTTGTTTCACCTTAAAACACTTCATATGCTAAGAGATATTCGTCCCCGAAGTTGAAACAAAATTTTCACACAAAACATTACCCATCCTTTCTCCAAAGTCGTACTACTCCATTTCTTCCACTCATTTCCTTATAAAACCTTCCGGTATACCTTATATACATCCTTCACTTATTAAATATACTTAATAATGCTTGCTCCTCATATTCCAAAGTGGTTTTACTTAACCCTAACTCAACGTACTTATGTTTCAAATTTGATAAGTGCTCTTCGAAGATACGGGGTGTAACATATATGCTTTGCCCTAGAGTGATGCACAGTATATTTTGACAAAATAATGGCACTGGTATTATCACATATAATAGGGATAGATTGATAAGCAAGTTTATAATCAATTAACCGGTGCATCATCCATAGTAACTGAGTTCCATAACTGGCGAGAGCCAAATACGCAGCTTCAGTTGTAGATTAGGTGACTGAAGTCTATTTTTTACTATGCCATGAAATAAGCGAGTCACCCGATATTTGACAGATACCACTGGTACTTTTTCTATTAGTTTTATCACATGCAAAATCTGCATCTGAAAAAATAATTAGATCAAAATTATTAGAGTTTGGATACCATAACCCAATTTCTTGAGTTCCTATAAGATATCTGATGATCCTCTTGACTGCTGTTAAGTGAGATTCCTTGGGAACCGACTAGAATCTGCACATTTACACACGCTGAACATTATGTTTGATCGACTGGCAGTGAGATACAGCAGTGATCCAATTATTCCTATGTAGATCTTTTCATCGACATCTTTGCTTGGCAAATCTGTTTCTAGGCATGTGGATGGACTCATCGGAGTGCCAAAAGCCTTTGCCTTTTCCAAGCCAAATTTCTTGAAGAGCTCATTCGTGTATTTAGTTTGACTTATAAATGTTCCCTTAGTCGACTACTTTATTTGCAATCCTAGGAAGAAAGTTAGCTCTCCCGTCATGCTCATTTCAAAATCTCTTTTCATCAAATCAGCAAAATTCTCGCAAATAAGAGGGTCAGAAATTCCAAAGACAATATCATTAACATATATTTGAGTGATTAAAATACTTGATGAGGATTTCTTAATCAAAAGAGTTGTGTCGATTTTTCCTCTGAGAAAGTTATTTTTTAAGGAGAAAAGAGCTTAGACGTTCATACCAGGCTTTAGGAGCTTGTTTTAGACCTTATAGGACTTTAGTCAACTTAAAAAAATGATCTGGGCATTAGGAATTTTCAAAACCTGGGGTTGTTTTACGTAAAGTTCTTCTTTTATGAAACCGTTCAAGAAAGCACTTTTTACATCGATTTGAAATAGTTTAAAGGGTTTGAAGGATGCATATGCTAGTAAAATACGAATGGACCCTAGCCTTTCTACAGGAGCAAATGTGTCTTTGTAATCAATGCCTTCTTGTTGGGAGTAACCTTGGGCTACTAGTCTTGCTTTGTTTCTGATAACTTGCCCTAATTCATTCATTTTATTTCGAAACACCTATTTTGTTCCGATCAGGGAAGCATTTTTGGGTCTAGAAACAAGTTTCCATACCTAATTTCTTTCAAATTGATCAAGTTCTTCCTACATTTCCTTGGTCCAAGATTCGTCATTTAGAGTATCATCAACCTTTTTAGGTTCAAGTTTTGACACAAGTGCGAATGCTGATATTTGTTTCAAAGATGATCTAGTCTGCATTTTTGCCTTCGGGTCTCCAAGGATAAAATCATTTGGAAAGCTTGCTTCGCCTCTCCATTCTCTTAGAATGACGGTAGCTTGAGGTTCTAGAGCCTCTACTTTCTCTGGAGTCAACTGATTTGTGTCAGTTTTATTCTACTACTGCGGGCTCAGTTTCAAGGGCAGCAGTCGACTGGTTCAACACAAGTTCTTCTCCTGCATTGTCATTAGTAGAACTAGCGACTTGATCACTAGGGTTAGTATCAATGAAAACAACATAAACATATTCTTCAATGGAAAGAGTTCGTTTATTGTAAACTCTAAAAGATCTGCTCATAGGTGCATAACCCACGAAAATACCTTCATCGCTGTGTGGGTCAAATTCTCGAGATTGTCCTAACCATTATTGTGAATAAAGCACTTGCATCCGAATGGATGAAAGTAGCTTATATTTGGACGTTTACCTTTCCATAGCTCATATGGTGTCTTCTTTAACACAGGACTTATCAGGCATCTATTCAATATATGACATGTAGTGCTGATTGCTTCTGCCTAAAAATGATTTGGCAATCCTTGTTCCAGAAGCATTGTTCTTGCAGTATCTTGAAGCGATCGATTTTTCCTTTTTGCAACTCCATTTTGTTGGGGAGACCTTGGAGATGAGAATTTCTAAGTGTAACCTTGTTTTGCACAGAATTCTTCAAAATATTTGTGTCATGCCCCAAACTGAGGAGTCGTGATGAGTGCCCGACCTCTTCTGATCAAGCACTCCTACTTTCGTACCTGAAAATCACTGAACATTATGGTGGCCCATATATGACTTTTAACTGAATTATACACTTTTGTAATAATAAAATAACCAACTCTGCACCAAGAAATTCAACCAACGTACACATATATGTGCAGAAGATAACGGTGCAAGCTGGCTAGGCCGCTACATGTCTTGTATGACAAAAATAAGGGCCGACAAGACTACATAACTTTCTAACTACGTACACCTGTCTACAGACCTATATGGAACATAAACTGTAGAGGGGACGAGTCAAGGCCTCGTCATACTCATATGTACAAATACAAATAGCATACCAAAAGGAACTGCAGCTCCGAACCAAATGGAACGCACTGACGGCAGCTGAGTGGATATCCTACTGCGCTAGGCTGCTGGCATGACTACCTGAACCTGCGGGCATGAACACAGCGTCCATAGCAAAGGACATCAGTACGAGCAATGTACTGAGTATGTAAGGCATGAATAACAACATAATAGAGATATGAAAGGTAACATGGAATAAGACAGGTAACCTGTCATCTGAGAACGTACAATATGTAATGCATGAATCTACAAAATCATATGTAAGTAAGCATATATATGTATATATATAATATAAGTGTTAGTGTTGCAAACGTGCAACCCGATCCATAAATGTTAGTGCTGTGGAATGTACAACCCAATCCATACATGTTAGTGCCGAAGAACGTACAGTCCGATCCATAAATATCATATTTTAGGGCCGAGGAACAAACGGCCCGATCAATAAATATATTATGCTAGTGCTGAGGAACGTGCGGCCCGATCCATAAATATCATATGTTAGTGCCGAGGAACGTATAGCCCGATCCATAAATATATTATGTTAGTGCCGAGGAACGTACGGCCTGATCCATAAATATATTATGTTAGTGCCGAGGAACGTACAACCCGATCCATAAATATATTATGTTACATATGCATAATGTAAATAGCATGTATGAGAGCCTAAATAAAACATATAAATACATCGGAGTGACGTAAGGTCGGTAACCTCCAATTTTCATTATGGAAATATCATCATGCATATATCTCACCTTGAAAGGACAAAATCATAAGATGAGATCAACATCAACAATTATAATCAATAATATGGAACCCAGCTCAGTAATCTCATAATGACATTAAAACCATAACTTTGGAATCTCCAGAAATGGGACTGTCACGACCCGTCTAGGGGCCGTGACGAGTACCCGAACTTGTACCGAGCACCCCTTACCTATCATTTTACCTGTACCTCTTAGCAAGTCGTATGAACAGTGCCTTTTTTTTTTTGAACTGAACATTAACATTAGCAGCGCATATTATGAACATAGATCGCTTAGCTTCGCTATCGCTTCATACAACAAGATTAAGATGCCAAAATACCACATATTTAATCAGACATAATTGATCGTACATATCTGTCTCACGAGCCTCTAGACATAGTACACTTATACATAGAGAGGGTCGAGTACTGTCGTGCCCGAAAATATATACACAAAAGAGTACCACGGAAGTGAGGCTCCGGAAAAACTGGAGCGCTGTCAAGTACGGCTGGTAGAGCTCCTAAGGATCAAATCCGCCGTTCGCCGATCCGCGCGGCATGAAACGCAGCGTCCACAAGAAGGGACGCGCACGAATGGTGTACCGAGTATGTAAGGCATGAATAGTAATATGCGAAAACATAAATCATGTATACCGGCATAAAAGAATTACAACACATGTCCTGGGATAGAAACATAACCTGTACATATAAGTGCCCTTGGGCAAATGCCACGCTTGCTTAGCTTTCCTTTAAGAATCTTACCTTGTTCATATATATATATACATATAAGAATAGAACATATCGTATTGCCGAGGCGTCGGCAGCCATCCATTTAACCCTTTTTATACACATCCCGCGTCCGGGACGATATCATGTCATGTAATGCCAACTGATCGTGTGGATACGCGTATATAACGCTTCCTCGCCCTTATCTCCATCTTCCCGTAAATATATGCATATCTCATGTATAAATATCGGCGTCTATAGCGCCCTGGCTCTTTCGTCATATACATATACTCATATCATATACATATGTCAGCGTCTATAGCGCTCTGATTCTTTTTGTCATATGCACATACTTATATCGTATATATTTACCAGCGTCTATAGCGCTCTGATCCTGCCATCATATACATATACTTATG
>NW_026721292.1:0-8613 GCF_029784015.1 Lycium ferocissimum
TTGATCTCCTTGATTTTGACTTCTTACCCTTATGTCTTCTTTTGGTTCCCCGAACGATATTATTTTAGAATATACCCTTTTTATTCTTTGTTGTTACTTTTTGTTTCTCCTTTTACTTTTTCATCCTTTGCTTTTGTTTTTGAGACTGGTGTTTTATCTTTGTGCCTTTTTCTATCCATGCCTTTGTACTTATTAGCTTTTTTTCTTTTTTTGAAAGACCCTTTTTTGCCTACTACCCCTTCCCCTGTTCTTGTTTCCTTGATCAAAATATCAAAGGTATTGCTTGTCTCCCCCCTTTTTGTTATTATTCTTTGCCTACCTCGAATAATGACCCCATATTTGTCTTTAATATAATTGTTATCCTCCTTCATCTCTTCTTGTTTCCCCTTGATAATTACACCCCCCGATTGTTTTCTTTTTTTTTTTTGTTTTTTAACTTCTTTCCTTTTGCTTCTTCCAACTTTCTCGTCGCCAATTCGGGTTTAGTCCTTTTGCATTCATTCTCTCGGGGACATCTTTTCCTCCCATAATTTAGTTTAATTACTCAATCCTTGGATATAAACGAGTGAAATATGTTTTTTTGGAAGTCGAAATGATTTTATAAAATTATTCATATAATATTTTACCATTCTTATTTGGTAAAAATAATTCCAAAAATATTATAAATCATTTAAAACTAATTTACACATTTTTAAAAAAAAATATCATTTGCTAGAATTAACTAAAGAAAAACAATTTATAACAATTATCTACTTAATTGTCTAAATTGTTAGAATGTCAATAGAATTTTTTATTTGTTTAATTAAAGGGGTCGATTAATTAAACGAATTAATAATTTTACCTCTCAATTCTTATTTGTTCAATTTATTATAATTTTATCATAATTAATTAGATTTAATTTGATTAATTCTATAAATTGCTCATTAAATCCTAATCAATTAATAGTCCAATCATGGCCCCAAATTTAAAATCAATTTCCCTAATTTAGGCATTATTCAAAATTATTTAATTGTTATTTAGTCTAATTGTTACCTCATATAAGAGGGCCAAATCCGTTGGTTTGATTAATTGGTCATTTTTGCAAATGATACCATGGGATGGGTAATTGGACCAAAAAAAGGGATAATTGAAATACTTTTTCTTAAGATCAAGTCAATTTAAAATTCTATTCGCAAAACTAAGCTTTTTTATTTATTAGTCTTGCGGTTATAATTAGAGGATTTAAATTAAGTGATATTTTCTTAATTACGGTCATTTATTTAAAACCGTGTTAAACCTCCATATATAAAACGATATTTGCGTGTATACAAGTACAAAAAATATATAAAACGTATATGGGGCCCCCCGCTTTTTTATTTCGGAGGGGAGCCCGGCCCGACGGGGCATGACCCCCCCAATTGTGTTTTAAAGGGGTAACCCCCCGTTTTCCCTTAACATTTTCACGCCAAACACACCTCAACCACCCTTTCCCTCCCGAAACCTTGTCCCCGGGTTTGCCCTTCTCTTCTCTCTATTCCGAAAGGGAAGATCGAAGGGCCTATGTTATGTATGTTGCTTTTGTTTTTTGAAAAATGCGGAAATTAAATCTCGCCATTCCTCAACTAAATCCAGAAGTCCAACCCAAACAAGGTATTAGCCCCCCCTTTTTTTCTTTTTTTTTCGAACAGCAAAAAACAAAAACCCCTTAATGGTTTTGCGCTATTTTTATATCGATTTGTCATTGGTTCATATGGAACCTCTGGGATTGACTTCGATTGGGTCAAATCGATCGTTAATTTTTTTTTGTGTTTTTTTCCCCGGCCTTTGGGTTGGGTTTTGAGAGAAGCAAATCTGGGTTTTTTACTCCCATCGGCCGGAGCTAGGGTTTGAGAATTTGATTCTATAAAAAGCCCCTTTCTCCTCATTTTCAACACTTTGAGCAAATTGAAACTCCTATCTCAAAAAAAAAATCGAATACCTAGGGTTTCTAATTTTTGCCGAGACCTTTAATTTTGTTAAGTTCAAATTTTAAATGTTTTTCTTTTTTTTTTTTCTATGGGTTATCTTTTATTGAGCATTTGGGTTGAAGTTTAAGTTTTCCCGGTTCGGAGGGGGAAAACATTTTCGGAAAATTTTTTCCAATTTTTCATGTTTGTTTGGTCAAAAATTTGGAAAACATTTTCTTTTGAAAAATATTTTCCCTAAAATTGAGTGCCCAAAAAAAAGTGGGGAAAACAAGTTCCAAGTTCTTAGACCACCCTACCCCCCCCAACCCAATCCTAACCACCCCGGCCCCCCCCCCCAAAACCCCCCCCACCCCCCCACCCCCCCCGGCCAAAAAAAATTTTTTTTTAAAAAAAAAAGTTTTGACATTATTTTTTTTTTTTGTAACCCCCCCCCCCCCCCCCGCAAAAAAAATATTTTTTAAAAAAAAAAAGTTGACTTTTTTTTTCCCCTCCCCCCCCCCCCCTCAAAAAAATTATTTTTTAAAAAAAAAATCAACCTCCCCCCCCCCCCTACCCCTCCCCCCCCCCGCCCTTACCCTACTCCTGCCCCCCCAAAAAATTTTTTTTTTTGAAAAAAAAAGGATTTTTTTTTTTGCACCCCCCCCCCAAAGCACCTCCCCCCCCTGCCCCCCCTTTTTTTTTTTTTTAAAAAAAAAAAAAAAAATTTTTTTTTCCCCCCCCCCCACCCCTCCCGCATGCCCTTACCCACCCCCTATCCCCCCCCCCCCCCCCCCCAAAAAAAAAAATAATATTTTTAAAAAAAATTGACATTTTTTTTTTTTTTGACCCCCCCCCCCGCCCACCCCCCCCTTTTTTTTTTTTATTTAAAAAATAAGTTTTAATTTTGTTTTTTTTTTTGCCCCACCCCCCCCCCCCAAAAAAATTGAAAAAAAAGTTGACAATTATAAAAATTGAATGTTTACGTGGTTAAAAAAAAAAAATTTTGGGGGGGATGGGGGATTTTGGGGGGGCGTGGGGGGGGGGAAAAATTTTTTGGGGGGGGGGTGTAGAAAACCCCAAAAAACAATAAAAAAATTAAAAAAAAAATGTTTTGGGGTTGGGGGGGGGGGGTTGGGGTGGTAGGGTTCCACGCGGGGGAGGGGGGGGGGAGAGGGGGTGGGTGTGTAGAAAATTTAGAAAAAAAATTAAAAACTTCAAAAAAAAAGTTGTGGGGGGGGGTGGGGGGTGGGGGTGGGGGGGGGGGGGGGGGGGGTATGGGTTAAGGGAGGGTTGGGGGGGGGGGGCAAAAAAAAAAAAAAAAAAAAAAAGGGGGGGGGGGCAGGGTGGGGGGTTAAAAGGGGGGGGGGGGGGGGGTTTGGGGGGTTGGGGTTGGGGGGGGTAAAAAAAAAAAAATTAAAAAAAATTTTTTTTTGGAGGGGGGGGGAGTGGGTTGGGGTTTATGGGGTTGGGGTTGGGGTTGGGGAGGCTTGGGTGAGTATTTTGGGAAAACGTTTTTCCCAAACGAACAGGAAAAAAAGTGAAAATTCACTTTTTTTTTTGGAAAACATTTTCCTTGGAAAACATTTTCCTCATGCAACCCCCCAATTCTTCACGGGGCCCAAAAAAAGGTAACCCCCCTTTTCCCTTTTATTTTCATTTCTTTTATTTTCTTTGAGTTATTATGTTTATTTTGTAATATAAAGCATGTTGATTAGTTTAAGTAGAAACCCGTTTTTATGTTAGTATTGGTTAGATTTGATTAGTTTTGTATGATTAGTTAAGTATGCCTCTCTATGCTAGTTCAATAGTCAAGTATGTTTGTATATCGGTTTAAGTTATTATGTAAGCATGATTTAGTTTTATCAGTTTAAACCTTGTTAAGCATGTTTTGTAACTTTTCTTTACCTCCTTGTATATATAAAAATCCTATTTAATTAGTCTATTTATAATAAAGTCGTATCCTTTAAGTGGATAATGAAATTTGTAAAGGGGTAAGTGTTAAGGTTAAGTTTCAAATCTCTTTGGGCCCCTGATTAGTACACTCCTTTTTTGTCTTTTTTTCAAAGCATGTGAATTGTTTTTTAGGCATGAGACATGTCTATCCCTGTTCACCCCAACTTTAGATTCATTTGTGACCTTGCTTGATATAGTGAATAGTTCTCTCTATGGTGTATTGCACGACAAGTGTTGTTCTCGAAACTATGTTATTAGTGGTGAAATGTAACCCTCTTCCGGAACCAAAAAAGTTTGTACCCCTGGAAGTTGGAAATGGCATTTATTTGATTGAAAAAAAGGAAACCCGGACCATTTGTATGCCCCTTTTATTGAACTGTTTTAAAAAAAATGAGGCCAACCCATTTGGTTTGTTGTTGGTAGTGTCACGGGGTCTCGAGTGTCCCTTTAAAGGGGGAAAATTATTAAAAGGACTTTGAATTTAACCTCATCATCGCAAACCCCGTACTAATGCTCAATGAGTCTTGCAATATTATCTTTGAAGTCTATTGTTGATGGAAATTTTCTTTTGTGTCTTTGTGGGGTTGTCGCGACCCTTTTGCTTAGGCCACGTGGGCCCCCTCCCTTTTCCCCACGTCGGTGGGGGAACCCTTAACTCGACATCACAACTAAGGGAAAATTACGGAAGAAGTAAAATAACATAAGTCTCATAATATGATATAAAATAAACAAGTGCGGAAGTAAGTGAAACCCACCCAGTTAGGAGGGTCTAAAAAGGGGCATAAAAATCCAAATACAAAAATCGAATAGTGATACATAAGTAGTCTCGAATCATGCCCTGGGAAAATGGAAAGCAAGACATAAGTAATGCGAGAGTCTTCAAGAGGGCGGACGCCATGCTCACCACAGAAACTCGAGGGGGAAAGGGAAAAAGGGCCCCCGATCGACCATAGGTCAAAAAGTAGATCGACCCCGATCTCGTTCCTTAAAGAATGGGGCAAGTGTAAGTCGGTACAAACAACGATCTTGGTAGGCATCGGGACTAAGCATAGTTAACAAAATTTCCCCCAAAAGTTTTTTTACCCCTTGGACTAAAGTTGCCTTTACCTTTTTCAATTTGTGATGAAAAAAGAATGAAAGGATTGGCCAAAAAAATGGCTTCCCGGGTTTTGTCTTCACAATACCCAAAGAAAGATTCATTTTTAAACCCCAAAAAATTAAAAAATTTTAAAAGGGTTTCTTTATTGGCTTAAATCTCCTTTATATGTTATAAACAAGGGCATGATCGCCCTTTTGTTCGAATAAGTTTGAATATCAATATTGGTTCGGACCTTGGAAAGTTTGATTCCCAATGCAAAAGACCTTTTAAATATACGGTCTCCCCCAATTTTGTTTTCCCGCTTATACTTGAAAATTTTTAAAGCCGGAAAACCTTAGTCCCGGGGAGGAAATAAAATCCGTACCCTTTAACCTCCCCGTAGACCTCCATATTTCTCCTCTTCTAAGGAAACATTAAAATATCCTCCTACCCCCAAAATTTTTTCATTTTCGGAATTGATTCCAAACTATCCAGGTTCCCAATCTGGGGGTCAGTCCCTTGGCATCGCCTTTTTCCAAACTTTTTGAAATTCCCCGGGTTTTTGGGGTTTTGGGGGAAAAGGGTGTTGTACATGTTTTCCCTTTAACGTCAAACATTTTTTAAAAACCAAATCTTCTCGGATGTATTTTTTTAAAGGCTTTTCATAATCAACCCCCTCAACCGCCTTCTTATTTCTTTTGGGAAAAGGGTTTCCCCAAAAACCAAAATAAACCCAAAAAAATGATGCGAAGATGCTCTTTGTTAATCTTTGAAAACCCTTCCATGGTTTTAATTAGGCCCTGTTTCCTATTTGTTCGTTAAAAAACATTAGGTTTATTCCAAGCCCAAGATTGTTTCCCGGTCCCTGGGGGAAAAACTATTTTTCTCTTTTTTTTTTCCCTTTTCCTGGGCCTTTTTGATATTTTAGTGATAAATCTCCCCTTTCTCAAGGCTACTAAATGTTGCTCAAATTCGACCGTCAAATCAATACCCCCCCCTTTTATCCCCTTTTTCCCCCCTTGAAATTTGTTTTCCCTTTTAGTTGAGTCACTATTTGCATATTTTACCCCCATTACTTCCCTTCCGGTTTATTGCTATTTAGGCTATTTTTTTTCCGGGTGTGACTTTAACTTCATCTTGCCTTGTATCTCTCACCTTTCCCTTTTTAAAGAACTATCTCCTTCCCCCACCCTTTTTATTTTTGCTACCATGCCCCCCTAGGAAATTCCCCTTTTATCTGTTTTTGTTTTTCCCCTTTTATGTTCTTCCTTTTATTATTTCCCCCTTTTCCCTTTCCCCTCTGGGGTGTTTTGAAATTGATCTCCTTGATTTTGGGCTATCTTCACCCTTATGTCTTCTATTGGTTCCCCGTTAGTATTTCTCAGAAAATAGTTTTTTATCTCCTTTTTTCCTTTGTTATTTTTTTGTTTCTCCTATTTACTTTTTCACCCTTCTGCTTTGTTTTGAGGCTTCGGTGTTTTTTCTTTGTGGCTTGTTTTCTATCCATGCCTTTGTACTTATTAGCTTCTTTTCTTTTTTTTTGCAAGTACCCCTTTTTTGGTTTCTACTCCGTTCTCCCGTTCTTCTTTTTTACCGAAAAAAAATCAAAGGTATTGCTTGTCTCCACCTCTTGCTTATTATTCTCCTTGCCTACCTCTGGAAAAATGACCCATTTTTCTTTAATATAATTGTTATCCTCCTCTTCTCTCTTCTTGTTTCCCTTGATAATTACATCCCCGATTGTTTTCTTTTTTTTTTTAAAATTTTATTTTCTTCTTCTTCTTGCTTCTTCTTCAAATCTTCTGTCACAAATCCCGGGGTTTTGTCCTCTTTCATTTTCTTCCCTTTTACACCTACTTTTTGACCTCCCCTAATTTAGTTTAATTACCGGAATCCTTGGATATCAACCCGGGGAAATATGTATTTTTGGAAATAAATGATTTTTTTAAAATTATTCATATAATATTTTACCATTCTTATTTGGTAAAAATAATTCCTAAAATTTATAAATCATTTTTGAAACTAATTTACACATTTTTACAAAAAAAAATGGCATTTGCTAAATTAACTAAAAGAAAAACAATTTATAACAATTATCTTTAATTGTCTAAATTGTTAGAATGTCAATAGCAAGTATTTTTCTTTTTTGTTTAATTCAAAAAGGGGGATTAATTAAAAACCCCAATTAATAATTTTACCTCTCAATTCTTATTTGTTCAATTTATTATAATTTTATCATAATTAATTGAGTATTTAATTGTGATTAATTCTATAAATTGCTTTTTTAAAAACCTAATCAAATTTAAAAATTAATCATGGAAATTTAAAATCAATTTCCATAATTTAGGTCATTATTGCAAAATTAGCCTTTAATTGTTATTTAGTCTAAAAATTTTTACCTCTTTTAAAGGGCCAAATCCGTTGGTTTGATTAATTAAGGTCATTTTTGCAAATGATACCATGGGATGGCTAATTGGACCAAAAAGGCCATAATTGAAATAGCAAGGGGCAAAATCAAGTCAAAATTTAAAATTCTTTTTCGCAAAAACTAAGCTTTATTTATTTGGTTAGTCTTGCTTGGTTATAATTAGAGGATTTAAATTAAGTGATATTTTTTTTAATTACGGTCATTTATTTAAACACGTTTTAAATCCTCACATATATACAAAGTTTTCGTGTAACAAGTACATCAAGTATATATACATGTATATGAGGCCCCCTCTTTTATTTCGGGTCGGGGGAACCCCGGCCCCGGGGGAAGGGGCATGACCCCCGGGCCCCAAATTTTGTGTTAAAGGGGGAACACCCCGATATTCCTTAACATTTTCACGCCAAAAAACACCTCCAAGACCCTTTCCCCCCCCTCTTCCCAAACCTTAGTCGCCGGGCTTGTCCCTTCTTCCCCTCGTCCGTTGCCGGGAAAAGGCAAAATCGAAAAGGGGCCCATGTTATGTTTTTGCTTTTGTGTTTTGAAAAATGCGGGGGAATTAAATGCTCTGCCATTCCTCAACTAAATCCGAAGTCCCCAAACAAGGTATTAGCCTCATTTTCTTCTTTTTGACGAGTCTAAGCGAAAATCCTTAATGGTTTTGTTTTATATGTTTTTGGGATCGATTTTTTCATTGGTTCATATGGAACCTCTCGGATTGACCGATTGGGTCAAAACGATCGTTAATTTATTTTTGTGTTTGTTTCTGGCCTTGGATTCGGTTTTGAGAAAAAGAAATCTCGGTTGCTATACTCCCCATCGGTTTTGAGCTAGGGTTTGAGAATTTGAGGGTTCTATATAAAGAACCCTATTCTCCTCATTTTCAAGACTTTGAGCAAATTGAATACTCAAAATATCAAAAAAAAAAACGAATACCCAGGGTTTCGCATATTTTGCACGAGACCTTTAATTTTGGTTAAGTTCAAATTTTAAATGTTTTTTTTTTTTTTTTTCTATGGGTTATACGTGGTATTGAGCATTTGGGTTGAAGCTTGAAGTCTTCCAAAGGGTTTGGTACGGAGGAAAAAAATTTTTGGGGAAAAAGTTTTCCAATTTTTATGTTTGTTTGGTCAAAAATTTGGAAAAACATTTTTTTTTTTTGAAAAATATTTTTCCCAAAATTTAGAAAAAAAGACTTCCCAATAAAAATAGGGGAAAAAGAGTTCCCA